>NC_044981.1:156751985-156858473 GCF_008728515.1 Papio anubis
CCGAGTAACTGGGATTACAGGCACCTGCCATCGTGCCTGAATAATTTTTGTATTTATGGGGTTTCACCATGTTGGTCAGGCTGGTCTTGAATGCCTGACCTCAAGTGATCTGCCCGCCTTGGCCTCCCAAAGTGTTGGAATTGACAGGTGTGAGCCACCGCGCCTGCTTGAGGCTTTTTATAATGTGCTAGAAATAATGTCAGTTCAATCGTTTGTGTGTTTCAGGTGACAAGGTGGTTGTCATGTACTCCAGAGGTTATCCGTGTGGTGGAAATAAGACCGCATCCTCCGTGATAGAATTGACCTGTACAAAGACGGTGGGCAGACCTGCATTCAAGAGGTCAGGAGACTGGGGGCTCAGCGCGGGACTGTGCAGTGAGCACACTGGAGGAATTCCTCCTTGGGGTTTTCACGGGCTGAGGTTTTGGCTCAGGTTTTGGGTTTGGCTGAGTGTTAGGAGGTCAGGGCCAGAGCCATTGATTGTGCTGTATTGGGCAGGGCTGCTCCAGGCAGGGAAGACCCCCGGATACAGTGCTGAGACACTGTTGCAAGACCAGTGCAACTTCTCTGGGCTAGCTTGTCTCTTGAACTAGGTTTAGCACTGGCTGAGCAGTATTTAACTGGCCTCCACCTTTGAATATCATAGTAGGAACAAAGGAGCATTGATTTGTCCCACCCAAGGTGTTTAAGCAGCCTGGCTGGTACCCTCAAGCAGCTGGGACCTGCGTCTGGACCTGGGATGTGCTTGGATTATGTTCAGGTTTTCCAGGCCACATTGCGTCTGGTGCCAGGGAGAGCTTGGCCAGCAGAGGGTGCATGTGAGCTGCTGTGTGTGAACAGAACTGAGTCCTTCCAGACGTTCAGTTTGGAAAAGGGAAGACTCAGAAATTGCCAAAGGATTTAGGAATGTATAAGTCCGAGAAGCCTAAAAATCTAAAAATCTAGGAGCAAATTTTTCCAGGTTTTCAATGTTGCATGGTTTACAAATTTTAAAGAATTTATATTGAATGCTTGCATGCTTTGTCACATTACTGATGTGTGCACCACAGTCATCTTCCCTATCCATTGTGGTGATGAAAAGAAGTGAGTGAAATAACCATCCTTGCTCCGAGCTGCTGTCAGTGTTGAGTCAGGAAGTTCTGCGTAGACCTGCGCAGCCCGGGGGGTGGGGGCCTCGGGACGCAGCCCACGTCTTGCAGCACCTTGACTGAAAGCCAGTGAGCTGCTTCAGGGGCTGCGCGGTGTTCACTGTTTTGCAGTCTTCCCTCGTGTCTGGCTGGGGAGGTGACTGTAGTCTGTGCTTCCCTCCTCCTAGGTTTGATATCGACAGCTGCACTTACTACTTCAGCTGGGACTCCCGGGCTGCCTGCGCCGTGAAGCCTCAGGAGGTGCAGATGGTGAATGGGACCATCACCAACCCTATAAATGGCAAGAGCTTCAGCCTCGGAGATATTTATTTTAAGTAAGTAAAACGTTTTCCTTTTGAGCTATGAAATGTGTTCAAAATTAAACCAGCAATGCAACTCTTTCCCTATCGGGGAGCGCTGCAGGATAAATAGGTCTGTGTTTTAGTTACTGTTGCTGGAGTCGTCGTCATCTTTTGCTTAAACTGAGGAAAAGCATTACTCAACCATTAAGTTTTAACACCAAAGATGGTGAATTCTCGTGAGTGTAAAAATAAATCCCCCCTCCTCCTCCCTCACTTCATGATAAGCTCAGGGGTTGAGGCTGAAGCCTTCTGACATGTTTAAGCAGGAATCTTCTGGGCTTACCAGTGTTTGGAAAATAAGTTTCTCAGCGGTGGTACTGGGGCTGCTCTGGGGGGCCGGTGGCCGAGGTGCACAGACAGGGTGAGGGCCATGTGGTGCTGGACACAGCACCTGAGGAAGGTGGATTAGCACTCAGAGGGCAGAACTGGCTGGGGAGAGCCTCTTGAGATGGAAACTGGCGTCCTCAGAATCTCTGTGGGGTCACAGACCTGCTGCCCTAGCACAGGAAAGGAAGCATCGTGGGGTCCTGCAGCGATTCTGAGGACTGAGGGTTTATGCCATGAATGCCTTCTTAAAGGACTTCCACGTCACTCTGGTCTTTTCTGTCTCTTCAGGCTGTTCAGAGCCTCTGGGGACATGAGGACCAATGGGGACAACTACCTGTATGAGATCCAGCTTTCCTCCATCACGAGCTCCAGAAACCCGGCGTGCTCTGGAGCCAACATCTGCCAGGTGAAGCCCGACGATCAGCACTTCAGCCGGAAAGTCGGCACCTCTGACAAGACCAAGTACTACCTGCAAGGTAATCCGCGGCTTCCCACACAGCGTCCACGTTAACTTCCTCCGAGGAAGGGGATTAACGTTTTCAACTAACCCCGTTCGGTTGAAATCGCGGACCACTTTTAAAACAAAAACCATGGTCTAATTCTTTGCTTTGTTATGAATTTTGTCAAAATGGATCGAACGACACGTGTCAGACCTGAGCATTTCACTGTAGGTAAATTGTGTTTTAGTTAACAAATGAATGTACAAGAAAACGAAAACCGGCCGGGCGCGGTGGCTCAAGCCTGTAATCCCAGCACTTTGGGAGGCCGAGATGGGCGGATCACGAGGTCAGGAGATCGAGACCATCCTGGCTAACCCGGTGAAACCCCGTCTCTACTAAGAAATACAAAAAATAGCCGGGCGAGGTGGCGGGCGCCTGTAGTCCCAGCTACTCGGGAGGCTGAGGCCGGAGAATGGCGTGAACCCGGGAGGCGGAGCTTGCAGTGAGCTCAGATCTGGCCACTGCACTCCAGCCTGGGCGACAGCGCGAGACTCCGTCTCAAAAAAAAAAAAAAAAAAAAAAAGGAAAACGAAAACCTGGTCTGATCCAGTGGTTCTGAGGTCAGGTGGAGGCTGAGCGGGGCACAGTCAGAATTACCTTTGATTTGGTTTTAGCCATGACACTTCCTTATTTTGGAATGCCAAATAATATTTGAGAAGGTAAGAGATTTTATATTTGTAAGAAGGATGAAAGGAAGCTGCCCTAAGTGTTAGGATGTAGGTTAAAATCAACCAGGACGCACAGAGGGCAGAATCCAGGGTGTGAAGGAAGGTTTTGTACTGGCACTAATAAGGGTGTTGCCCTTCGTTCCCTCAAATAATCCTGAAAGGCTGCTTTTGTTTTGAACAGATAGTCTTAACTATATACCTCTCATAATTTGATTTTTGAACTGTGTGTGGATGTAATAACTCTTAAAAAAAAAATCAAGCGTGTTTAAAGAAAACCCCAGCCCGCTCTGATGTCAAAGAGCTGCCGATTGGGTCCCCTGGGAAGGGATAGTAGTATGTAAGAAGAATGGTTGCCCGTGCCTAGTGCTGGCGCATCCCGAGAAGGAGCGGGTGCCCCGTGCCCTGGTGCTGAGTGCATCCCCGAGAAGGAGCGGGTGCCCCGTGCCCTGGTGCTGAGCGCATCACTGAGAAGGAGCGGGTGCCCCGTGCCCTGGTGCTGAGTGCATCCCCAAGAAGGAAGGGCCCGAGGTGCCCGTGCCCTAGTGCTGAGCGCATCACTGAGAAGGAGCGGGTGCCCCGTGCCCTGGTGCTGAGTGCATCCCCGAGAAGGAGCGGGTGCCCGTGCCCTGGTGCTGAGCACATCACCGAGAAGGAGGGGTGCCCATGCCCTGGTGCTGAGCGCATCTCCACTACGGCAGGACCTGATGGAGGGAAGCTGGGTCAGCATCGCTGCTCCTGGTCACAGATCGTAGACAGCGCCCCGGTGCATCTCATAGCACCTGTGGCCCCTGAATAGAACTGGGAAAGTGAATGTTCTGCTTTCTGGGCGGGTTGATGATGGGAAACTTGATCAGCCTCATTCGCTTGCAGAATTCCACAGCTCGGAGCAAGCTCTCTGTATTCCTCTGTTCTCTGCTTCCTCACGCTTCGGTGAATCCTCCAGTCATTCAGAATCAGATGTTGCATGTCACAGGTTGTGCCTTCTCTTGCTGTCCTCTTTCCCAGTGCTTGCTAAATGTTGATTAAAGGAAGGAAGGAAGAATGGTTTAAGATTGTTTCAAAAGCCTTCAGGGGGCCCTATCATGCAGAGAAGGAAAGTCCAGGCTCTCTCTGACACAGCTGGAAGGTGTCTGAGAGGCTTCCCGTACCAGGGCAGCCTTGCAAGCTGCTGCTCCCACACATGCCTCAGCTATCAGTTTATTCACCAGCTCCCAAAGTCACCCTGTAACCTGGTGGGTTTACACCTGCTGCTGTTGTTGGTGCTGGAATGCCTCGGTCCACCTTCCTCATCCATCCAGACCTACCTCCAGTGCCCCTCCTGGGAAGGCCCACCTTCTCATAGCAGGGTGACGCCGCCTGGTGTGTCTGCAGGAGTCTTCAGGCTCCACTGCGCAGCACTGGCCACTTGTCTGCTTACACATAAGAACTTCCGTGTTCACAAAGGGTATGTCTAGCAGACCTTTGAGGATCACCAACTTTCCGAGTGCTTGTGCATGCGCATTTAGTCATTCTTGGTAGATAAAATCCCTTTCAGACCTTTTCACTTTCTTCATTCACCAGCCCCAGAAAGTAGCTTTAGTTTTAAGACCTCTTTTCATCTTTCATGAAGAAATGAAATGTCTGCCTCTTCCTAAGGATTGCCATTCCTTTGGGAGGGCAGCAGCTGTCTCTCCTCAGGACGTGGAGCTGGTGGGCGGTTTGCTCCCCCACACCAGCCCTGCAGAGCAGTCCATTCGGCAGCCCCTGCTTCAGCTACTCTAAGGCGAGAGTGGGGGGCCCTCCCCTGCACCACCTGTCTCTGGTCCCCATCTGTGTATGGACACGTCCGTCTCATACCCTGCACTCTCGCCTCTACATTCCTGGCACCCAGCAGCGCCAGCCACAAAGATTTTGAGCCAATGACAAAGGTTGGGAGCAGCAGAGTTCATGCAAGGAGTCCACACAAGGGTTCCTCACTTCTAACACCAACAGCACACTGAACGGTTCCCAAGCCAACTTCAGATTCGCCCTTTCACTGTGACTCACAGAGCTCCCTGGAAGCGGTTACGCTCATAGTTACGATTTATTGCAGCAAAAGGATATAGGTTAAAATCAACCAAGATGTACACACAGGGCAGAGTCCAGGAGGGAATCGAATTCAGAGTTCCCACCAGCACTCCCGTGGAATCAGATGTGTTGTGTTCCCAGCACCCACGTGTGGCAGTGCACATGGAGTATCGCCAGCCGGAGGTGCTCTCCCGAGCCTTGGTGTCCAGAGTTTTTCCTGGGGCTCTGACATGAGCAGGATTGGTCGGTTGATTGCTCAGGTACTGCATGGCCAGCTCCTGCTCTGTATCCTATCATTAGCCAAGGACCAAGGCCAGTCCTCTTTTTGGGCAAGGTTAAATTCTTGCCTTCCCTCCTATCACCGTTGCTTCTGGCACCATTGCCCTGGAGGAGCTCCTGGCACAGTGGTGGGGTCTCAGGCCTCCACCTTACTGTGCGATGAAGAGCTTGAGGAGATCGAGAAGGAGACTGGCCTTTCCCACCGTCAGATCACTCGCCTGTGCAGGCGATTCAGCAACCTGGACAAAGGAGAGAACAAGACGATTTCCAGGGGATTCCAGAACTTGCGATCAACCCAGTAGGGAACTGGATCATCAATGCCTTCTTTCCAGAGGGAGAGGACCAGGTAAACTTCCGTGGATTCCTGCAAACTTTGGCTCATTTCCGAACCATTGAGGATAATGAAAAGAGCAAAGATGTGAACAGACCTGAACCACTCAACAGCCGAAGCAACAAACTGCACTTTGCTTTTCAACTATATGATTTGGATAAAGATAACAAGATCTCTCATGATGATGTTAAAGGTGCTATGCATGATGGTCCGAGTACATATCTCCGATGAGCAGCTGGGCAGCATCGCAGACAGGACCATTCGGGAGGCTGATCAGTGTGGGGACAGTGCCATATCTTTATCACAGACTTTGCTAAGGTTTTGGACAAGGTGGATGTAGAACAGAAAATGAGCATCCAATTTCTTCACTGAAGGACAGACAGCAAACTATTCCTTGCGGTCTAGTATTTAAGAACTGGAACTTGACAGTCCTCCTGTCCACCAGCCCTACCTCCACCCCATCATTCCCCTTCTCCCAAAGTACCACTGCTGTTGCATGACAACCCCAAATATGTTCTGTCAACACAAACCTGCCTTTGGTCTATAAACAGGGCATTACAGAATGGTACACCCAGTCTATTTCTGCTCAGTGTCTATTCACCAGTTCTTCACTTATAAATATTGTCTTCCTCTGTTCTGCTGCTGAAAGCCACACATCCATCCAGTCTGAGAAAGTAAGATAGGAAATCATGCCGAGGAACAGGCCAGCAAAGCTCTTTCACTGGATGTACTTCCCCCCAGCGAGTCTGCCAGCATGCTTCTCCATCCTTTTTATATGTCCTTCGCTTCCCACTTATGTGTACGTTCAACGTACGGTTCACCTAGTCATGCAGTCTTGCTGCTTTTCGTGAAGCCTCAGAATCTCCTCTGTTCTACTTGGCACCCCAAGCTATGCCTGGTATTGTATTTCTGACTTGGCACGATAGTTCAGTGGTCTGGCAGTTTTTATCTACCGTCGTTATTCAATGGGCCCCTGGGATGTTGCCTCTCCAGGAGCCTTTTGGTAAGCAACACTTCTGTCAGGAGTATGAGATCATCCTCTGCACTGTGCTCTGTCATCAGAGGGCTGCTGGGTGGAGATATTCGTGAGAGGTGGCCTTGGAGAGAGGAGTGGAGTCAAGCCTTCTGGGTTGCTTGTCCACATCACTCTACTTCTGGCCTCTGATTCTCAACTTTGTACCCATGTGGCGTCTCTTGTTAGTGCAGTGTTGACTATTCAAAAAGTAGCAATATGCCTGCAGGTTTGCTTAGTCTTGGGGCACCATTACCACCAGAACAGCTGCTCTGACAATATGCTTGGGGACTTCCTCATGGCTTTTTGAACAAGGAGGCTGCGCACCCTGTAAAGCCTCCTGCATTCACGCCTCTGCTGCATGGCTTATGCCTCAGTGTTTTGTGCACTAGAATGCTTTTCACTTGACGTTTCCAAGTTAGAAAGATTAGTATTACGGAAGTGCCTAACTTATCCCAGTCCAAAATATTTAAAGATTGTTCTCTGTGTCTTGAAGTTTCGCACAAAATTATTTATGAATTTTACACTTGTCAAATGTTAATGCTGGAAGCCATAGTCTGCTCCTGATACAAGTCCAAAGCATTGACTGTTGTGTCATTAGCTCCCTGGTTACATTGGTTTCCCAGCTCCTTGTGTAGACCGCTGTTGATCCCTTAGAAACAAGAGGTCTGGCACTAGTAGTACAACCTAAGGTGGCATTCCAAGTCTTTGAGCAAGTCACAGCAGCTTTTCTTGCCAAAGTCAGCTTAGTTTAGACTTCAGTGGTTCAGGCTGTTGCCATCCTAATGTATGTCTCTGTGAGTCTGTTCATTCACATATCTGCCGTTGGCTGACTTTCTTGACTCATTGCTTGCTTGCTTGTTTCCTTGCTTTGGAAAACTATTGGAGATGTGTACATCAGTCTTTAGGAAGGGGATTGTTTAAAAATACCACTGCAAAACAATGGAAAAGGGTGGAGAACAGGGGAGTAGCCAGGCTGGATGGCTCAAATATAAATGAATGAGGAATTCTTTATGAAGTATCAGTTGGACTTTGTGATCGAGTGATGTAATATAGGAATTATATAGAAGGAGAAGAATATCTGATACTGATCTGTTAGATACTTCAGAGGCTCCTTGATTTGCATATTTGCATAATTAAAATTACAGCCTTTCCCTTCTTTTGGCTGCACAGCAGACTGTTTTAATCCACGGTTGTGCCTTATTGTTCCATTAAAATTGCATCTTCAGTCCATCAATAAATAGTCATGGTCAAAACAAAGCAAAAATTCTTTACTGCACACTGAGTACGGGCAGGGCTCTATCAATGTGCATCGAGTGGCCTTGTAAGCTGTGAACAGAGTGGATGTGGGACATGGGGTGAAGTCTCTTCTGCCTGATTTTAAGTCTTTGCAAACTTTTTAGACTGTAAGGAGCTAAGCTCAGTCTGTTCGTAAAAATTGATGGTGACATGCCACGTGTGCCCTTCCTGTTTGACAGACGGCGATCTTGATGTCGTGTTTGCCTCTTCTTCTAAATGCGGAAAGGATAAGACCAAGTCTGTTTCTTCCACCATCTTCTTCCACTGTGACCCTCTGGTGGAGGACGGGATCCCTGAGTTCAGTCACGAGACTGCCGACTGCCAGTACCTCTTCTCTTGGTACACCTCAGCAGTGTGTCCTCTAGGGTGAGTATGACATCCGGACGCTTAGCATTTGTACCCCACATCCTCCCTTGAGAATAAGTGTATGTGTGTTTTTTCCCCAATGTTTTCTTGTGAAATATTCAGAACATGCACCAAAAAATAGAGAAAATGGTAGATGCAGACCCCACATAGTCAGTGCCCCGCTCCAGAGCTTGTCAGCATCCTGCCACTGATTTTTGGTCCATGGCTGCGTCACCTCCCACCACCCCCAGCAGCAGTGCCGTTGTTTCCTTCGTGCGTACCGTGCCCCGAATAGGGTCCAGTCAGGCACCCCAGCTCTGTCCCTCCACCCCTTTCCCATTGCTGCCTCCCTTTCCTTAGCTCCTGGGAGGCAGGTACTGGTGGTGTCTCCTCCTTGTAATCCTGGAACATCGTTTGTGTCCTAATACAAATGATTGCGTTGTAAAGTTTCACTTTGATTTGAGTGTCATATTTTTATGTTTGAATGAATGGAAAGCTTACTCTGCAGATTTGGAGAATCAGCATGGGTACAGAGGCAGCAGTTTCTGCTCTGAAGGAAGGTGGCACCTCCATTGGCTGTCTTGTGTCTCACAGCCGTTTTATACTTTGCCACGAATAACATGTTGTCAGTTGCTTTCCTCTTGGATTTATTGTCTTATGTCACCCCACCCACCATTTTATTTATTTTTATTTTTTATTTTTTTGAGACAGAGTCTTGCTCTGTCACCCAGGCTGGAGTGCAGTGGTGTGGTCTCAGCTCGCTGCAACCTCTGCCTCAGCCTCGTGAGTAGCTGGGATTACAGGCATGCGCCATTATGCCCTGCTAATTTTTGTATTTTTAGTAGAGATGGAGTTTCACCATGTTGGCCAGATAATCTGGTCTTGAACTCCTGACCTCAGATAATCTGCCTGCCTCGGCCTCCAAAAGTGCTGGCATTACAAGATAAGCCACCATGCCCGGCCTGGCCCACCATTTTACATAAGCTTTTCATTCTCTGTCCTGAGACTTTAAGATCGGGGGAACATGAATTCTTTTCATGTAATTGTTTCCTTCATGCCCTGTAAAAGGGACCGTAGAGTCAGCAGACGACAGGGGTAGGGGTCATGGGGGAATGAAGATCAAACATTTTACATCTTAAATCAGCACTCCCCCCGCCCACCCTTAACAATGGACATGAGCTCAGCAAAACCAGCTTTGTCCTGCGCTGTTCAGGGCTGTGTACTTAGGGATCCTTAGCTGCACAGTCAGGGAAAGAGGCTTTTGGTTGAAATTTCACTTGTGGTATTTTCAGCTTTTGAATGTTTATGGTGTTCCGGTGAGGCCATTACAAAATGAAAGGATTAAGACTGGAAGTTCTTCCTGAAAGAAGCGAAATGTGAATTTTCATAAAAGATAAAACCCAGCAGTGAACTTTCCCTGCGTTCTCTGTCATTGAGAGGCTGCAACTGCCATGAGGTGAATCCTGCCTCCTGACATGGCAGCTGGTCTTCTGTGTGGGTTTGAGGGACCAGCCCAGGCTGGGATCCTGTCCGTGCTGAATGTTTAGAGTTGGACTTCTGTGAGTGGGAAGAGCACCGTTTATAGGGCTCTGGTGTTTGACTCTAAAACCAGAGAGGAAGATTCTCCAGGAAACCTCAGTTTCATGATGTTCAGAACATCAGGAATGGGAGTTATTTAAGTCCCTTAGCACACTGACAAAGTAATAAGGACTTTCAAAAAAAGAAACAGAAGTTGAAACCAAGAGCAAAAACTCAGATGGCAGATTTTGAGGGATGCAGGTACCAGCGGGGGGTGAATGTGGAATAGTGCCTGAGATTTTTTTCTTCCCCAAATGTTATCAGTGTTGTACATTGTAAAATCATGTAAGTATGGCCAGATGTGGCTCACGCTTATAATCCCAACATTTTGGGAGGCTAAGGTGGGCAGATCACTTGAGGTCAGGGGTTCTAGACCAGCCTGGGCAACATGGTGAAACCCTGTCTCCACTAAAAATACAAAAATTAGCCAGGTGTGGTGGCACGCACACCACGAGATGGCGTCACTGCACTCCAGCCTGTGTGACAGAGCAAGACTAGATCTCAGGGAAAAAAAAAAATCATGTAACTATAACAAACAGGTAGCAATGATCACCCTAATGACCATTTTTAGTTCTTTTAGCTATTTCTTCTGGAATTTACCTCAATATTTTAAATTAACATCCTTTATCTCATCTATTGACTTCCTGCAATAGTAGATGAAGATAGAACTCTCTTACACCTTCCTCCTACTTTCCAAAAATGGTTCTTTCACAATATTTGGTTAAAGTCAAAAAATTTACACGAAGTTAAAAGACAGGCATCTACAGATGGAAGGGGCATGCTGTGTGCCCAGCACAGTTAATGATGACAAGACCCACCCACTTACGAAACACCAGGAGAGCAGATGCAAAGAAAAGACTGTAAAAGCTTCAGGGGAAGCTAATTTGTTGTATTAGAAAATAATTCAAGAAAGATTAAAATACTTGAAATCCTCACTTTATATCATCGATAGGTTCTTGGAAACTACAACTTTACATGAAACGATGTATAGTGAAACCAATTTTTTTTTCTCATCAACTTTATAATGAGACAGTTTTGAAGGAAATGATGTTATTCAAGGACCTCCTATAGTTGCTTCACAGAAGGTTGCAGTTTCAAGGAACCTGTCAGCGACCCTATGAGGACACAGTGTACTGAACACAGTGGTGTCTGAGCTGAGAGGGGTGACAGAGTTCCCGGCTTTTAACATTTCTTACAGTGATAGCATCGTATGAAAGTAAAACCATTTTCTTGAAAGAAAGGAAGGAAGGGAGAAAAGGTAGAGTCCCTAATTGTTTGGAAGACATACTGTTAGACTTCCTGTCTTAGTATGCATGGCAGTATTTCAAGAATAACCACTAAAATAATATAAATGTAGTGTGGAACTTCCAAAGCAGTGGAGAAGAAAAGGAGAAGTAAAAATACTTATATCCCCAAAGAAGACAAGGAGAAAAACAAAACAGAAATCAGACAAGTAGAAAGTTCAGCCTAATATGGTAGAAACAAATCTAAATATATCTATAATCATTAAGTATAGCTTGACTAAACTTGTCAGTTCGAACACAAGTTGTCAAATTGGATTCCAGAAACAACTCTGTTTACGGGGAACATGCCTAAAACAAGGATACAGAAAAGACCAAAGTCAAAGGATAAGAAAAGATACCCCAGAAAATAATCTGAAAGAAAGCTGCAGTAGTTATGTTAATATAAGATAAAATAGGATATTAAAGAAAAATATTAGGGATAAAGAGAGTCATTATATTTTAAAAGGGCTCATTTCCTAGGAAGATACAAGAATCCTAAACTTCCGTCTACCTGATAAAAAAGCCCCGATCCGTACAGCAGAAATTGACAAAACCACACACAAGAAACAATGACAAATCCCCCTCGCTTAGTGATGGCTGGGTTAAGCAGACAAAGAGTAAAGCTTTTTTGGAAGATTGAGACAGCACAGTGAAAAGCAAGATTTAATAGACATGCATAGAACACTGTTCCCTGCAGCGGGAGAACGCTGTTTTCCCAAGCTCACATCAAACACTTAGAAAACTTTATCAAAAATTAACCACGAAGCAGGCAAATCAGCAATTTCCTTTTTTTTTTTTTTTTTTTTTGAGACAGAGACTTGCTCTTTTGCCCAGGCTGGAGTGCAGTGGCGCAATCTTGGCTCCCTGCAACTTCTGCTTCCCAGGTTCAAGTGATTCTCATGCCTCAGCCTCCTGAGTAGCTGAGATTATGGGTCTGTGCCACTACCTGCTGGCTAATTTTTGTATTTTTAGTAGAGATGGGGTTTCACCATGTTGGCCAGGCTTGTCTCAAACTCCTGACATCAGGTGATCCACCTGCCTCAGCCTCCCAAAGTGCTGGGATTACAGGCCTGAGCCATTGTGCTCGACCAAAGTCAGCGAATTTCTGACTGATGCACATACATGATGCACTTAAGTTAGGAACCAAGAACAAACAACTGAAAACTAGAAATACATTTGAAGACTAAAATCCACTTCTGAATAATCCATGGTCCAAAGAAGAAATCAAAGGCAGAAAGTAAAATACGCTCAGAACCGAGTGATAATGTGTCTCTTGGATGCATTTTGAGGGGTCCTGAGTGGCGGGAGCTGCTTCTGGATGAGTGGGTTTCTGGCTTGGAGGGAGATGTCTGCAGAGCTCTCAGACCTGTCTGTGGAGCGTGGTGGTGCTTTTGCCTAGAACTGGACGCCAGGCCCTCCCTGTGGTTTCTTGTCTGGCTGATGTTTTGGATTGTTTGGCTTAAGCTGAACTTAGACTGAGAGCTGCAGTCCTTGCGGCCGCGCCGGCAGGTTGGCCTCTTGCCCTCAAACTCAGTTCTTTGAGCAGCCGGCATCTTCAGCAGCGCCGGATGAGCCTCGCTGTGGTTGCCTGTTATCTCGAGCAGCACAAGAGGAATTGCTGTTTATGTGATCCTGTTCCTGTGTGTGTGGCCCCGAGTGACAGAGGGCCAGAGAGATTAGAAGTGTCAAGTTGTTATGCTCTTGAGTGTCATGTGGCTCTCTGAGCGCAAGCGCGAAGGGAAGTCCCCGTGGTTGTTTCTCATTTTCTATTGTTATTGTCCTGACTCTGCTTGAGTGTTTGATGTCATGGAAATGCACTGCTTTTTCCCACAAGTGTGCATGTGGGTCTTGGGTGGGAATGGTGAACACCGTTGGTGAGGCAGCTGGTGTGCTCCGAGAGCCTTCTCCTGGGATGGAGCAGGCTTGGAGAGAGGAGACGTGTCGGGGCTATGCTGGACTGTGGCTGTTCCCTGAGCCCCACCCTGATTGGTGGCCACCGCTGGACCCTGTTCTGGCCTGTTTCTAAGGCCCCCGGGGCCCTTTAGCTGTGGAGATGGTATCTCATGGTGGGCTGTGCTCACTGCTTCCAGAAGAAATTCCAAGAGGACAGCTTTGACCCTGGAGAGAAGGGTGGTGCTTTGGGACAGCCTCTGCCCCAGCCTGGTCCTGCTGTGGGTTGGGCCACCTAGAGGGGCTGCGTCCCTCCCGCCTGTCTCCTCTGTGTTTGGGTGAATGACAGTTCATGGAGCTGGAAGCAGTGCTTTCTTGTCTGTTTTCTGACAACCCTGCCCCAAACTCATCATCAGGAACTTTTTGCAGCCCTTTTCCATGTGGAGTGGGCCCTGTGGCCTTGTTTTCTGGGCAGGAGTAAGAATCACATGGGGTTGGGAAAGTCAGAGCTGCTCTTGTCTTGGGGACCTCAGGTCTCAGGTTGTGGCCGTGGCGGCAGGACCACCCTGTGACACGGCTCCTTTTCTGTGACATCCTTGCAGGGTGGGCTTTGACAGCGAGAATCCTGGGGACGACGAGCAGGTGCACAAGGGGCTGTCGGAGCGGAGCCAGGCGGTCGGCGCGGTGCTCAGCCTGCTGCTGGTGGCACTCACCGGCTGTCTGCTGGCCCTCCTGCTCTACAAGAAGGAGAGGAGGTGAGCGGGTGCAGGGCGAGGTGGGCTGGGTGGATGCACGCCTCCCATAGCTCATCTTGACTCAGTTTTGCGGGGTTTCATTTACTTATTTGCTTACTTGTTTTTGAGCCCTGCAACAGCAAAGGTCTCAAGTTCTTGGTTCAAAACTCTCTGGAAGCAGCCCCCAGCGTTGTGGTTTTTAAACGCCTTCTTTTCCGTCTGACCATGCCTGAGGCCCTCGCACATCGACGTGCCTGTGTCTTCTAGGACCATGGTCCTCTGTGTCCAACGTTGGGTAGAACATTAAACGGCATCTTCCATGGGTGCCTTTTCCCACTGAGCAGCTGGCCCCGCTGCCCTCCCCACGTCATAAAAGCAAGAGTTTATTAGGCGCCTGCTATGTACCAGCTATGATGCCATCCTTTTGCCCCACTTCGCTGGGTGAGAGGACTCGCCATGTGACTGTCAAGCAGATTTTCACATCAGGCGTCAGTGTTAGTGGCTCTGGCCTGGGGGCAGGAGCTGGCCAGCGCAGGTGTTCCCTGCTGCCACTGTCATTTGCCAGCTGAGCCACAGGCCAGTGAGAGAGGTGGTCAGAAAGTACCAACTGTGGAGGTTGCAGTGAGCCAAGATCGCACCACTGTACTCCAGCCTGGGCAACAGAGTGAGACACTGTCTCAAAAAAAAAAAAAAAAAGTACTGACTGTGGCCCTTCACACCCAAAATGCAGAATGGGACAGCAGAAGGTCTGGGCCGGGAAGGGCATGTGATGTCCGTCCCCGTGAGCCACCATCGGGCAGGCTTCAGGGCGGTGGACCGGCGTGGTCCTGTTAGAGTCATATGTGAAAAAGTCCTTGCCCAAATGTTAAGTTGCTCTAGAGGGCCCTCTGCTGTTGGATTCCAAAGCCCATGTTCTTTCCACTCAGTCACAACAAATACATTAGGGTAGAACCTGTCACGGCGGCTGCTTATTTGTCATTCAGAATGTGGGAGAAATGCAGCCCCCACCAGCCCCCTGGTGGTGCAGATGGGGCGGGGCTGCGGGGGGGGGGCTCTTGCCCATGCCCTCTCTACCGTGGAGGAATGACTGTCTCCTTTTTATTGTCTAGGGAAACAGTGATAAGTAAGCTGACCACTTGCTGCAGGAGAAGTTCCAACGTGTCCTACAAATACTCAAAGGTAATTTTCTGTGGCGAGTCTCTTGAGGGCCCGCCTCCCCGGCGCGCGCGTGCTGCGCTGTCCCTGCTGTTCTCACCGGGGATGCCGAGGACAGCAGTCACAGGCAGACTGGAATCCGGAAGGGAAGCAGCACCCGTTGCCTCAGCCGCTTATCCCAGCACATTTTTTTTTTTTAACTTTTCCCCCTCAAGTTTCTCTCGTGGTTACAACTGATTTCTTTGAAGTATTTAATATTTAGGTTGTTTCCACTGTTTTTGGCTGTTCTTTAAAAACACACACACACGGTAGTGAAGATAGTTGTGCATCTAGCATTTGGATGATGTCTTTCAGATAGATTTCCAGAAAAGAGGCATTGTCTGGATCAAAGGACATAATGTTTGTGGTCTCAATGGGTGATGATGAATCACTTTCTAAAACTAGGCTTTTGACTCAAGTCCCTCCTTTGACTTTCCTCCGCTGCCATGCAGGGGGGACCTTTCAGTCGATGAGTAACCCGGAAGAGCCCCTTCTCCCCCAGCGCAGCTGGTGGGTCACTGGTCTCCTTTTCGGGTCCAGGCCATCCTGAACGCCTTCTGCTTGGCCCCACCCTTGGCTGTGAGACTCCTGCCAAATGGCCCCACTGTCACCCTCCCAAACCCTCCTGCCTTGGTGCAGTCTCATTAGGAACAGGAAGGTGTTGCCAGCCCTGGTCTTCCTTTCCCTGCGAACTGGAGCCGCAGTGACCGTGAGGACAGTGGGCCAGTTCTTCCCCAGCTCATGCCAGCAGAGGGCATCCCTGAGAGGGTGGATGGTGGAGCAGAATGGGGTCTCTGAGGGGGCTCACGTGGTCTCTGCTATTGATCCCTGGCAGGTGAACAAGGAAGAAGAGACAGATGAGAACGAAACAGAGTGGCTGATGGAAGAGATCCAGCTGCCTTCTCCACGGCAGGGAAAGGAAGGGCAGGAGAACGGCCATATTACCACCAAGTCTGTGAAAGCCCTCAGCTCCCTGCATGGGGATGACCAGGACAGTGAGGATGAGGTTCTGACCATCCCAGAGGTGAAAGTTCACTCGGGCAGGGGAGCTGGGGCAGAGAGCTCCCACCCGGTGAGAAACCCACAGAGCAGCGCCCTTCAGGAGCGTGAGGACGATAGGGCAGGGCTGGTCAGGGGTGAGAAGGCGAGGAAAGGGAAGTCCAGGTCTGCACAGCAGAAGACAGTGAGCTCCACCAAGCTGGTGTCCTTCCATGACGACAGCGACGAGGACCTCTTACACATCTGACTCCGCAGTGCCTGCAGGGGAGCACGGAGCCGCGGGACAGCCAAGCACCTCCAACCAAATAAGACTTCCACTCAATGATGCTTCTATAATTTTGCCTTTAACAAAAACTTTCAAAAGGGAAGAGTTTTCGTGATGGGGGAGAGGGTGAAGGAGGTCAGGCCCCACTCCTTCCTCATTGTTTACAGTCATTGGAATAAGGCGTGGCTCAGATCCGCCACAGGGCGGTACCCTGTGCCCAGGGTTTTACCCCAAGTCCTCATTTAAAAACGTAAGACCAGACGCATCTCAAAACAGAGGGCTGCATTCTAAAAAACCCTTGCTGCTTTAGGCCCGATAGGGTGTTTGACCCCAGTATATTTTAGCATTTTAATTCTCTCCCCCTATTTATTGACTTTGACAATTACTCAGGTTTGAGAAAAAGGAAAAAAAGAAAACAGCCACCGTTTCTTCCTGCCGGCAGGGGTGTAACGCACCGGTTTGTCCATCCTGAGACGGCGAGGCTGTTGGTGTGCGGGACAGTTTCCGGTGGGATTTTGAACTGGTCATTGGTGTGTCCCCTGAGTTGCAGCTCATTCTGTCTCTTTTCTCTTTTGCTTTCTGTTTCTTAAGGGCACACACGTGCGTGCGCGCACACACACACATACGTGCACAGGGTCCCTGAGTGCCTAGGTTTTGGAGAGTGCGCCTGTTCTATGCCTTTAGTCAGGAATGGCTGCAGCTTTTTGCATGACATCTTCAAGCCTGGGCGTACAGAGCACATTTGTCAGTATTTCTTTCACCGGCTGGTGAATTCAAACAACCTGCCCAAAGATTGATTTGTGTGTTTGTGTGTGTGTGTGTTTGAGTAGAGTTGAGGTGTCAGAGAAAATGAACTTTTCCAGATTTGGGGTGTAGGTCTCATCTCTTCAGGTTCTCATGATACCACCTTTACTGTGCTTATTTTTTTAAGAAAAAAGTGTTGATCAACCATTCGACCTATAAGAAGCCTTAATTTGCACAGTGTGTGACTTACAGAAACTGCATGAAAAATCACGGGCCAGAGCCTCGGGCCTAGCGTTGCACTTGGCCTCATGCTGGAGGGAGGCCGGGTGGGCACGGCGTGGAGGAGGAGGGATGCGCTGCTCGCGTTCTTATTCTGGCGGCAGCGCCTTTTCTGCCATATTTAGTGGATGACTTTTCTCGCATTGTAGAATTGTATATAGACTCTGGTGTTCTATTGCTGAGAAGCAAACCGCCCTGCAGCATCCCTCAGCCTGTGCCGGTTTGGCTGGCTTGTTTGATTTCAACATGAGTGTATTTTTTAAAATTGATTTTTCTCTTCATTTTTTCAATCAACTTTACTGTAATATAAAGTATTCAGCAATTTCAATAAAAGATAAATTATTAATTGGGTGTTACAGTTTTTTCCTTGATAGTGAGACGTTCCCGAGCGAGTTGCCAGTCCGCCTGCCTGTCTTTTCTTTCTGTTAAGTGACTGAATTTGGGTTTTGACTCTGGTGTTCTCGTTGACCCTTTATGAGGAGCACTTTCATTTTTCTCTGGAGTCTCCTGGTCATAGGTGTTAACTTTGGGTCCAATCTGCCTCCCCTCAGCTCTTTCTAGATCTGATTTCTTTACCTTCTCCAGGCCAACCTCGGGGTGTGGTCCTGTTCATCAAAACAATGAACATGGAGTTTAGAGTCCAGTGAGACAATAAAGCTTTTTTGTGTGCAACCTAATCTAACACAGGAATGTTTTCTCTTGAGTAAGCTCACTGAGTTTTCCATCTTAAATTACTCAGCAGTGACTGAGAGCTACCTGCATGTTAAGCTGGAAGCAGGAAATTACTCCATTGTTAAAAACAAACCTCTTAGACTCAGCATCCTATCCTCCATCTCTTTATTTTCCCCGTCGAGTCCAAAAACCTCAACCATCTACTTTTTCAATTATCCAATTGGAGTTACCTTTTTAAAAAAGTTATTCTTAAGGACGTCACAATACCTTTCCTGAGGAAGACATGTCAGGGTCTTCTAAAAGTTTATGACCAAAGAAAGACGGTGGTCCTCAGGCATTCTACCCAGGGGGTTGTTCTCCAGGCCATTCCCACCTCCTGCTAAGACCATGGGGAGCCCTCTCTGTAAGGAGGGGCATATGCAGGGACCTGCCCGTCCCCTTGGTAAGCTGGATGGCAAAGAGGCGTGTCGTCTGCACCGCTGGCTGCCTGCTAATGTCGCTGTCAGTGGGGAAGGAGAAGTGACAACATGTTTGAGTGTATTTGCTTTGACTCTTAAAAACCCAAGCCTCTGAAAAAAGAGTAACTACTTGCCAGCTGTTGTTACAGGTGATATTTTTAGGAAAACATATCATGTGGTAGCAAATCAGAATTGGACTCTTCAGAGAAATGATTTTATTGATGGAGTACAACCTGGGTATTTAGCTTCCTTTTAACAAAATTTTCTGTGCCCCTTTCTTGAGACCGTCTATGAATGACAGAGACATAGAATAAGAACTGGCGTGCTAAAGATGGAACAGGCAAACCCCACACCAAGGAAATCCATGGTGAAGTCGAAATCTGGTTCTTATGAACATTTTAAGAGCATCTGAAGCCTGTACTTCACCAACCCTAAAGTAATACATGACACGAGATGATTCCTCAGGAAGGAACATATAGAGTGGAGACAACATACAGACATTAGAACTTGCAGGATGACTCTTTCCCTGAATCATTTGAGACTAAGTTCCCTCCCATCACCAGGCATTCCTACAAATGAGGACCTTCACATGACTGAGATGCCACCTGGTGATTAAAGAACACTTTGGGCTAGTCCGATCCATTGTACAAGTTAAAGGACTGATGGGTACACAGATCTTACCCCTGTTGGCGATCGGGTCACAAGGGCCAGTGTGTGTGTCACCAGGAGGTCACATGGATGAGACTGGATTTCTGGAAATATCCTTTACCGACTTTGAAGAATCCCATGGCTCAGGGAGGTGCATTCATGCCCTTTTCTTTTTTTTTTTTTTTTTGAGATGGAGTCTCGCTCTGTCGCCAAGCTGGAGTGCAGTGGCGTGATCTCAGCTCACTGCAATCTCTGCCTCCCGGGTTCAAGGGATTCTCCTGCCTCAGCCTCCCTAGTAGCTGGGATTATAGGTGCGCACCACCATGCCCGACTAATGTTTGTATTTTTAGTAGAGATGGGTTTTCACCATGTTGGCCAGGATGGTCTCAATCTCCCGACCTTGTGATGCACCTGCCTCGGCCTCCCAAAGTGCCGGGATTACAAGCGTGAGCCACCGCGCCTGGCCAGATCTTTTTCTTAAAGAGGGACAGACTGAAGGTAGGCTGTGAATGGTCAGTTATTTGTATTTCTTTACCTTTTATGCTATTTTGTAGTTTGACCAGTTTGCAAATCGAATTGAATAAAAAGTGATAATGTTGTTTTGATGCTCAGTGTTTGAGGGAAACACAATCTAGTGAATGGGGTTATTGGTTGTCACTTGTCACACCTGGGAAAGTAAAAATAAAATGAGGGGGGCTCACAGCCCAGGTGAGGTCACCTGGCGCCACTCAGCACCAACCTGGAGAAAGCAGCCTTGGGATACTGGCCTCGGTGGCAACCAAGAAGTGATGGTGGGTTGCTCGAGACAGGGTGGAGCACAGAGCCTGGGAGGAAGCAGGAAGTCAGGTTCAAGAAAGGGACTGGTGACCTTGCCCTTGGCTTCAGAGTTTTATTTTTCTTTAAGACATTTTGAGACAATGTGTAGACATGTGAACTTACAGGACAAAGAACTCTTTTACCCTGAATCATTTGAGACTAAGTCCCATCACCAGACATTCCTACAAATGAGGACCTTCACACGACTAAGATGCCACCATCAGAACCACAATGTGTGGGGACGGTACTGCCAGCTAAGCGTCAATGCTGTTTCAGTGTTGACCGCTGTCACAATGATGCTGTTTTCAGTAGAGGAGCCTGTGATGGTCATGTGTTGCATTTGATCATTGTGCCATTTGGTTTACTTCTGTCTGGAAAATTTCTCCTTTCTGCGACTCCATGACCTTGACACATGAGGTCACTCTTCTCACCCACCCCATCTCTGGGAGGGTGCCTGCTTTGCTCTGCCCCACCCCGCAGCTTTAGGGCTCAGCTGTTCAGGAACAATTAGGGAGAGGGCCCTTGGGTCTGACTGCAAAATCATACTTGAACTAGAAAACCTTGGCATAGGCATGGGTTGTCATATAGCAACATTTTCCAAAGTGTGCCCCGCGGAACACTTGTTCTGTATGTTGTTAACAGATGTTTCGCAAAAAATGGAAAGAACCTGAGCTCTAAGTTTGGGAAATGCTGAGTTAAAGTGAAACAGCTTTGCCTGGTATGAGACCTCTCAGAGTCTTTAAAGGAGAGTTGCTGAACGAAATCACGATAGAAAATGGCCAGCAGGCCTCCAGCTATGCAGCAATTCCTGGACATTTGCCTGTGTTGCCTGGGGGAGCTGGTGGCCTGTGGACCATCCACTGGGAAATCCCCTTCTGTGGCGAGGTTCTGTTGTTTTCCAGAGGCTCCCATGGAGCACGCTGGGTGGGTGGACTGTATGAGACCACACCATTAATGAGCAATGAGGCCCAAACAGGTATATGAAAAAAATGCTCAGCACCACTGATCATCAGGGAAATGCACATCATAAACACAGTGAGACATTGCCTCACACCTGCCAGAATGGCTACTGTCAGAAAGACAAAAGACAGCAAGTGTGGGTGAGGATGTGGAGAAAAGTGAACACTTGTCCACCTTTGGTGGGAATGTAAATTGGTACAGCCATTATGGAAAGCAGGAAGTTCCTCAAAAACTTAAAAACAGCTACCAGCAGTCCCACATCTGGATGTATGTTCAAAAGAAATGAAGTCAGTGCCTTGAAGAGATCTCTAAGAGATCTCTGCAGCCCCTGTTCATTGCAGCATTATTCACAATAGTCAAGATAGGGAAAAAACATCAGGGTCTACTGACAAATGAAGAAAGATGGATCAAGAAAATGTGTGTATGTATACACACACACAATGGAATACTAAGTCTTGAAGGAAATCCTGTCATTTGTGACAACATGGATGAGCTGGGAGAACATGCTAAGTGAAATAAGCCAGACACGGAAATAAAAATTTCGCATGATCTCACTTATATGTGGAATCTAAAAAGGTTGGACTCAGAAGCAGAGAGTGGAATATGGTGGTGACCAAAGGCCAGAGGGTGCGGGACGTGAGCAGATGTTGGTGAAAGGGTACAGAGGTTCAGCTATGCAGCATGAATGAGTTCTGGAGATCCGCTGTGCAGCATGATAACTATGATACTGCTTTGTGTATTTAAAATTTTCAGAGAGAGTAGATCTTGTGTTCTTTCCCCTTTCCAAATAAAAGGAAATTATTTGAGGTGATGGGTGTGTTTAGCTTGATTGGGGCAATGATTTGGTAATGATATGTATCTCAAAACATCATGTCGTTCACCGTAAGTATACAGTCGACCCTTGAACAATACAGGTTTGAACTCTGTGGGTCCACTTACATGCGGATTTTTTTTTCAGTAAAAGTTACATTTGGTGTGTCTGCCCCTCCTTTTACCTCTTCTGCCTCTGGCACCCTTGACACAGCAAGACCAACCCCCCACTTCCTCCTCCTCCTCCTCAGCCTACTCAGGGTGAAGACAAGGCTGAAGACCTTTATGATGATCCACCTCCACTTAATATATAATAAATATATTTTCTCCTCACGACTTTCTTAAAACGTTTTCTGTATTTTATTGTAAGAATATAGTATGTAATACATACAGCATCCAAACTATGTGCTAATTGACTTTTTATTGGTAAGGCTTCTGGTCAACAGTAGGCTGTATTCGTTGTTAACTTTTAGGGGAGTCAAAGTCATATGGGGGTTTTCGATTGTGTGTGGGGTCCGTGCTCCTAATCCCTGGGTTATTCAAGGGTCAACTCTACATAATTTTTCTGTCCATTACACCTCAGTAAAACTGGATGAAAGCAGAAACCAAAATACTACGGAGGTTAAGAGAAAATCAGTACGTGCCACTCCAGCACCCATTCTCCCCAGAGGCAGTCTCCACTTCCTCCCCTCAGCTTTGTCCCCTGTCAACTGAAGATGAGGTTCATAAATTTGAAAAGGAAAGCTTTATTTCTTGTAAAGGGTCATAACCTGCAAAAGCGCCATCCTGGCAGGCTACGTGTACCTCTGGCAGAGACCAAAGGCAGGCACTTGGAGAGAGGGAAGGATGAGACAGGAATTTATGCTGAATGGGTTGGCCAAGCATACATATTCAACAGGTTATGGGGGGAGCTATGAATATTCATGATGGGGACATGCACATGCATCATAAACAACCATTCCTGTTACATAGCCCCATGATCACTTTGGGGTGGAGACTTAACATTTAAATGCATTACAGTTAGGCCCTATGTGTCACAAGGTGAAGCAGGGACATGAACACCCTCAGTGCATGCCTCAGTAAACTGGACAGGACCAGTCCACGCTTTGTGGTCTCTTACTGGGAGAAAGTCCCTGAAATCAAGCTCTTGTTGAATCAAAGCTGTAGTTATGGCTGGTAGAGCAGGGGGTCAGTTAGTCTGCATCTGGCCATAGGTGGTGTGCTGAAATTGTTGCCGTATTGCTGATCTCCAGGCCCCTGCTTCTTTAGCTGCCAGAGAAAAAGGGAAAACAAACAAGAAACAAAAACAACAAAACTTCATGGCAGTTAGAACCCAGTTTATTTTTTAAGTGCAGGAGTGCCTGACTTAACCGTTGCCTGGCATGGCTGTAGGTCGTTTTTAATTTGGCATCTTATTGCCACATAGAGTCTGTTCTGTCATCTTATGATCTGTATTTTAACACCACCAACAGACTTCTCTCTCCTTCGGGTCAAATTCTCTTAAGTTAACCTTGGCATTGACGCTGCTGAAATACTGGAGCCATTGAACTGACACTTCTGACCTGTTCCTACACTATCCTCCCACCTTTGGGTGCTGAGGTAGATTGCTATGGGTTGAACTATGTTCCCCAAAATTCACATGTTTGAACTAACCCCAGTACTTCAGAATGTGACCTTATTTGGAGATATTGTCTTTAAAGAGATAATTAAGTTAAAATGATGAATGGGATGTAATTTAATGTATGTGTCTTTATAAGATGAGGAGATTAGGACGCAGACACGCACAGAGGCATGGCCAACTGGAAGCCAGGGAGAAAGGCCTCAGAAGAAACCAAACCTACCCATACCTTGATCTCGAACTCCCAGCCTCCAGAAGTATGAGAAAACAAGTTGTTGAAATTACGCGGTCCGTGGTACTTTATGGCAGCCTAAGCAAACTAGCCCAGACACACCCAGCAACCTTCCCACTGCCAGTCACACCATGCGTGCACATACGTGCTGGTCACTCCCCAAGGCCCTGTGCCTCCGGGACAGTACACAGAACCCTGTGTCATGATTCCTCCCATCGGAGCTGAAGGAAGCCAGAGCGTGCTGATGTGCAACATGCTACTTTAGCCTAAGGATTATTTGGCACTGGAGGCAGTTAAGAAGCAGCAAATGTATTTGCCTAAAAGCAGGACGTACATTTTTCAAAGGTTTCTCTCCTTCCCTCTCTGAACAAGAATTGATCACAAAGACAGCTCAGACACCGTTCAGCTTGGAGATGGCAGCAGAGGTGTTCACGTAACCAGCCTCACGAATTCGCCTTCTCTACCCCAAGCTTTCCACTTGGTGCAGACGCCTCCCTGCAGCGCCGCCTCTGGAAGCCTGAAGCCACTTTCCTGTGTCCGAGCGTTTCTCTACAAATGAATTGTTCTTAGTGAAGATGCTGCGTACACCACAGTGTGAAGCCGCTCTTTCAGCTGCTGTTTCCTGAATTTCTCTCATGTCTATATGAGATGCACATGCTAAAAACTGTTTTTCTCTTATTAATATTTTAATTTTTTTAATAGGAGCCCCAGTAGAAAACTGAGAAGAGTACACAGAATAGGACTTTTCCCTCCGCTACGAGGTTCTGTGTAGGAAGGCATGAGCATTTCTCTTCGTATCACAAGTGTCTATGCCATGGCACCTGGGCTAAAAGAGACATTCAGGAGCACGTTTTCGAACAGATAGGAAAATGAGTGGATTTTCTGCATCACATTTTCAGTAGCTCCCGGGAACAGTTAGCCTAATGGGCCGTGAGGGCATGGAGGGTGGTGAGTGGACGTGGTGGGGGCCGCCCGGATGACAGGCCTGGCCTGGGGCTCCTCATGGCCGCAAATCAGCCTCCCTGTGTTAGCTCTGCCTGCAGGTCCTGGGCCTCGTCTCTGGATTTGTTTGGGAGGGCTGCCGTAATAAAGCACCACAGACTAGGGGCTTCAGCAACAGAAATGTATGTCTTCCAGTTCTAGAGGCTGGGAGTCCAACATCACTAACTCACCTGATGTCGGCGGCTTGATTCCTTCTGAGGCTGCGAGGGAGAATCTGTTCCAGGTTCCTAGGAGCACAGCGTTCCCCTCCGGACAGGCACAAAGCGGGAAACTGCCAACCCTGGGGGCCTGTTGAGGAGGACAGAAGCCTAGGACACGTTGCAGGGCCCTAAGCACAGCCCAGGGGGAGGGAAGTGGCAGGAGCAGGAGTCTCCACCCCAGGCAGGTGCCCCCTCTGCACCTGGTACCATCGGGTGGGCCCAGTGCCCAGTGACCGACTTGCTCAATCATGGCTGATTTTCTCACACATACGTGCTTCCCCAGACCTCCATCACAGCCCCTGGGGCCAGGATTGGTCTGCCCTGTGTGCTGACAGACACTTCACTGGAAGGCACCTGGATTCAGGTACAAATCTGGGCCTGAACCCGACTCTTGCCTTCTCTCTGTTTCCAGGTGAGACCTGCCTCTGCTCCGGCTCCGGCAGCTGGTTTGATCCCCTTCTCCTCCCTGGCCTTAGGGGGCACTGAGACCTGGGACAGATGAGATGGAGTTTGTGTCTAGTGGGACATTAGGTGAACTGGTTTCAGCACGGGGAGTTTTGGAAAATCAGTCCCTGGTGACAGGCCTTTGAATGAGTTGATTTATTGAGACTTGACATAGAGCCAGGCATGTGCTTCTGGGCAGGTGACTTGCCCCCTTGAGCCTTTGTTTCTCATTTCTCATCTGCAGTACGTGGAGGATCAGGGGTTCCATCAGATCAGGAGGGGGTGCTCAGAAGGAGCCTGGTCTGCCATCCTAGATGCTCAGGATGGTGGCAACGGCTTGTTCTCAGTTGGCCATGGTCCTCGGTCACGTCTCCCCTTTGCAATTTTGATTGCCTGGGAAATCTGGTCATCCCTTCATGGATCTAAACCATGGGGCTGGGAGATAGTGGAAAAGGAGGGATGCAGGGGTGGGTAAGGGCCCCTCTGCTCTCTGGTCCAAGTCAAAGAAAGGAGGCCTGAGTCCATTGAGCAACCAGAGTAGGGGGCAGCTGCTTTCTCCATGGAACAGGTGAGTAGTGGCACCAGGCTTGGCCTGGCGTGGCCACTGGGGAGGTGGTACCACGAGGGGCCTAGTTTCTCCTCAAAGTGTGCTGAAAGTGGGCCCCTTGCACCCTGGCTGCTTCCCATTCACATGCAGGACACTTGCGTCAGGGCTGTGGGCACAATAGGGCCGGCACTGAGTGTGTGCCACCAGCTTCCTCTGGGTTGGGGAGCGTCTGCCTTTGGCTCTCTTCCCTCCTGCCCAGGGCATGCTCAGCCTTCTGGGCGGCAGCCCCCTTGAGCCCTCCCTTGGCAGCAGCTGAGCATTTCCAAAGAAGAACCCCCCCCAAGGAGTGGGAATTATGGAGCTGCAGTCCCCCAGGCGGGGCATGCTTTTGACCAAATCAGCCAGTGGGTCTACTGGGCTTGAGGCTCAGCTGAGAGTCTCAGAAATCCAGACTATGCCTGACACCATGGGCCTCTGTTTATCTGTACTTCCTATGTGCACGTGGAGGGACTCACCCCCCGTGCCACATGCACTCCTAGGTCCAAAACTGGGGGAGGGATGAGGTGTTTTCCACCTTGCACCACTTTGATGCCTTCTATCAGCAAGTCTGAGCCAGAGCCTACTGGGGCATTACCCCTGTGCAGAGGTAACTCCCTGGCCCAGGTTCCCAAGGAACTTGGGCTATTGCACCATCAGCGAGGAGCCTGCCCAGGAGAGGTAGTGGCACCTGCAGGAGCTCAGGTGGGTTCTGGAAAGCCCGGCCATCTGGGTCATTGACAAGGAGCAGACAGTGGGCCTGCTGGAGAGTGCTGGGCTGCTCAGTGTAGGGCAGGGAGGAGCCCTGCAGCTGCTCTGGGTTTCCCAGGAGCCTGAAGTGTTTTTGTCTGCTGCTGTGACACCATATCACCACAAACTGAGCTGCATAAAGCATGCACACTCCATGTCTCCTGGGCTCTGTGGTCAGGAAGGTAGCTGAAGGGCAGCTGGACATTGCATTCAAGGTGTTAGCTGCAGTGGTGGCCTTGCTGCAAGGCTCGTCTGGAGAAAGATTTGATTTGGAGCTCAAGTGGATATCAGCAGGATTCAGTCTCTCCTGCTGCAGGACCAAGGGTCTTGGTTTCCCGCTGGTTGCCAGCTGGAGGCACCCACAGCTCCTTGCCATGTGGGCCTCCACCACAGGGCCAGGGCTCCATTGCAGCCAGCAGGGGAGACAGACTCCCAGCCATGTGGATGTTACAATCTTAAAGAACATGATCACGGAGGTGTCATCCGTGACACTTGCCATTTCCATTGGTTACAGGCAAGTCACAGGTTCTGCACACTCAGCTGAGAGGTGAGGGTCTGTGGGCCGCTGGACAACCAGTCTGCTACACCCTCTGGTCTTCTTTCTTGTCTCTTGCTCCTCCCTTCACCTTGTAAGGCACTTTTTGGGTGGTGGGGCTGGTTTTGGGGTCCCGTGGTGCCCCATGCCTGCTGCTGTCCCAGCTTTAGTGACTGTCTCTTTGTTACGGGATCTTTGAGTGCCAATTTTCCGGCTGGAAACTTCTGTGGCCATGGTTCCTTTGCATGAGCTCTTTTCTGCATTCGGGAAGAATGAGGTATGCAGACAAGTGAAGGGTGAGCAAGACGAAGATGAGCTTTATTGAGTGTTACAACAGCTCAGAGGAGACCTGCACTGAGTAGCTCCTCTTGTAGGCAGGTCATCTGTTGAGTGTTCAGTTCTCAGTAGAGAGGAGGCCCTGGAGAGGTAGCTCCTCTCTGCAACTGATCACCCTGATGTCTGTAGCTCTCAGCAGAGAGGAAGCCCTGGAGAGGGTGGTTCCTCTCTGCCAGCAGGTTGTCTCCGCAGCTATCAGCAGAGAATGTGGCTCCTCTCTGTGAGTTGTCCCATCATCTCCAGTTATCAGCAGAGAGGGTACTCCTTTCTGCAGTTGGTTGTCCCGTCATCTCTCTGCCCTCTTCACCCTCTGGCTATCCTCTGCCCTGCTCCGGCTGAGTCCAGGGCTTTTATGGACCTCAGAAGGGAGGAAGTGCATGCCAGTTGTTCCATGGGAGGCCATGGGTGGGTCAGGAAGAGGCACCACAAGTCCCCACTCTGGTTTCTGGGACTGGCAGCCCAGGTCCCAGCCTTCAGGCCCTCCTTGGCCTGAAGGCAGGGCCTGGCTGGGGACATACCTCCTTCCTCCCAGGACTCTGTCTGCACTCCTGCTGCCATTCATGGCCCCGAGTCTCAACCCCAACCCTGCTCTGAGATCGGAGAAAGTGCTGGGACAGGAGAGAGGCCAGACAATGGGAGCAGACTCTTCTGAGCCTGGGATGGGGACTAGTGGGGAGGCCTTCCCAGGTCCCTAAGGATGCAGGCTGCAGAGATGCCCAGGTCTTGTTCCTGGGAGGGTAGCCACAGCTGCATCCAGGGAACTCCCACCCTGCCAACTCGGAAGGAGTGGGGTTCCTGCTTGTCCCTGGCTCCTGCCTGCTGTGTGGAGTGAGAGGCCCAGATCTGCAGCCACAGGTCAGGTGATTGCACCTGCACCCAGGCAGGCAGATCTTGCCTGCTGCTGGCCCCCTCCAAGAGCACAGGAAGGCTTGGATCCACAGCCCCAGGAGGGCAGGGCTTCCATCAGCTCCATGGAGTGTGCAACCCCAGCCCTGCCTCCCTGCTGCAGCCAACATGATGGCAGCAGCTGCTGCCATCATTTCCCCGTCTGAAGAGGTACACCCAACTGCTGTTAGGATAGGGACAATAACCACTCTTAACTGCTTCATGCGGACAAGGGGCATTGTTTTGGGAAAACAACAGTCAAGTCTCTCTCAGAGACCTATCTAAGAATACCCAGTACAAGGGAGTCATCATCTGAGGCTCCATTTTCATGACCATTTGGAGTTTGATGGCCCATCCCTTGTTTCTTCTGAGCTGTAGTCAGAGATCACTAGTTGGTTCACCTTCACAATTGTCAAAAGCTACAAATAGCTCGAAAGAAAAGCTTCCTTGATTCTGAAAAACAAGATGAAGGGTCAACAATATTCCAAGCAAAAAGTCAAAACAAGATTGCTTCAGTTTTCTATTAGTTCAGCTCACCCAGTAAACTCCTATTCACAATCTCCAAAATTATCAGAAATCTGCATTTGAAGACTACAATCCATCCCTTGAAGAGGATCAAAACATGACAACAATTGTCTGTGAATGTCAAAATGTCATAGGGTATTCATAGTCAAAAGCACAATTGATGAAGAAATTTGGTCACCTCTGTGATTTACAATAACCTAATAACCCTAGCTGTGATTGATAACACAAACTCAGGCATCAGAAATCTAGAAATCCCATACAATTTTGAAACACACATTAACATTTTTCACTAAGATATAACCTGAAGATCAAACACCTTATTTTGATAATCTTATGTAACTAAAAGTGTCAAATAACCCTGTTTACCTCTCCCTTTGGATGCTCCAGGGGTCTTCTGTAGCATCTGAAACTCAGGGGTTAGGAAAGACAATTCTGAAGCTATAAAGGCTCAAAACACTTAACATAATTTCTGGTTACTCTAAGTCATTCATTTAAATGACTCAAAGCAAAAACCTTTAGTCACTAAGAGGGAAGACCTAATTTTCCAAACAATCTATCTCTTGTCCTTCCCTTTGTTTATCAGTAGTTTACTCACAAAGAAAACAAAATCTTTCATTGCATGAAAATCTTGTTCAAGTGAAAGCCAAATTTAACCCTTACATTAGTCTATTAATGTCAACCCCAATTTAAAAAAATAAAACCTTACACAGAAATCCATCCAATCTTGATCAGTTTGACCATGAACTGAGATTGTTAAATCTTTTATAACCTTTTACATTTTTTTTGTTAAACAGCATGTAAGTGCTTCAAAGAAAACCTTGTTGTGCTTGTATTCCAATGTTCAACTTACGGAAAACCAATTAATATCCTTTTTAGTTTAGTCAATATGTTCACACACAGGATTCCTTTTACAAGATTAATTTTTTACAAACCTTCCATAACTTGTTTGAATCTTTAGCTTTATCTTACGTAATTTAAAACAATCATTTAACCTTCTGAACTAGGCAAAAATTTACATTCCCATACCTTCTTATATTATTTTGCTAATGATACATTTTAATCTCTTTACCTTGCATGTAGATCTATTTTCAGTAGTCGTCACTACATGCTATAATGGTAGCTCTTAGCAATTCTTAATTTTGGTGAAATATCCAGTAAGTTATTTTAGTTATGTACTTAGGTACAGATGAGGTCTGACTATTTCTAGCATAGCTAGGGCAGGCCTTACCAAACAGTAAAGCAGGAAAGTTGAACAATTTTCAAAAGCCAAAGCAGTTTACAACCTTAAAGCATTTAGCCAACCTAGTTTCTGACTTGCATAATTTAGACCATGTCTATATTTTGAAGACATTTCTATTTTTGTTTTACCAATAATTTAAAAGCCAGCCTATTTAGCAAAGTCTTACTTCAGTAAAATGAATTTGAAAATTGCTTAGACTTATTTACTTAATTTATGAACACTCTTTTACTTATAAGCCAATTTGGTAGACACAACATATAACAATAAGTGTACATACAAGTAAACACATCTAGACATGTATACACACACACAAACGAAGATCCAATAGCTTGGAACCCTAGCCATAGGACAGCAATATGAGCTCACCAGTTTTACTTTGTTTGCTCCAATAGATAATCCAATGAAGGCTGTGAACCAAAATTTCAGGTAAAGCAGTTTCCATGGCAGGTTGATTTGTAAAGGCCAAACCTCCACCCACTCCAAAGAACACTGGGGCCAAACAGCACCAAAGGATAGCATCACATGTTATCCAGGCTCCCTGCTTAGAACAACAGCACAAAAGCCTGGATACATGCAATGGCATCTCACTTTCCCATTCAACAGTAACCTCCAGATTCCATATAATATTGGGGCCAAACAGTATTGCAGCTGTGAGAGAAAATTCTAAGGTGGGTTCAGTACTAGATCTCAGAACCTCTGCTAAGGGGTTAACCTCTGCTAACCCCTTTAGAGGGGTTAAGGTCCAGAGGATCCCCCAGGGCATCCTTCTTTGGGATCCAATCTTAGAGTGTCAGAAGTCTCTGACCTTAGGTGGGCACTGGTGCTGTTTCATGTTTTCCCTCCAGAGGCAATGGCCTGCTGTGAGCTTTAAGGCCTTGCTTTCCAATGCTTCCCATTCCACTAGAGTGATAGCCATGAACTAAAAGGCATTACAGCTCTATTTTTCTTCAAAATATCTGATCTAAGCACTCATTTTCTTTAAACCAATCAATTAGAGCTCTTTTTTATATAAACATGACACATATGACACATATATATCAACACAGACAAACAGATGGAGATCCAGTACTTCCAAAATTTTTCATGTGCCAATCTCCTAATTGGATTACTGGCCCCAGGGTGGTGCTATTCAAGAAGGAGGGCTAGGAAAACATGCAGTTTCCAAGGCCCAATAAGCAGGCACAGCTGGAAGACAAAAACAGATTTTGAAAGGGATCCATTTGCCTCTAATCCCCGGGGCTCTATGAGGAAAGCAGGTTTTCCTCAAAACGGGTCGGTGTTGTCCCCTCCATTTTCCCAAAGGAGTCCCAGGGCATCAGAGGTTATCTTGGGGCCCCCTCATGTGCACATCAAGAGTGGCAAGACAAAGATGGAGAAAGATAATTCAGTCAACTGAGAAGAAAAACTCTTTTTCCAGAAAAACAAGATCCACAAAGAGAAATGATATAAATGCCTTTTAAATAAACCTATAGCTTGGATATCCATGAACATTTACTTTTAATTAAACTAACTTTTAACCATGGCACTCCTTTTTAAAGAAGTCCTTTTAAGTCTCTTATTACCCAACTTTAGCCATGCCAAATGGCCAATTTTAACTCATGGAGGGGCAGATAATATAGTGATTTTTTAAAAAATCATTCCAGCAACCAGTTTGCACAGAGAGAGAAGCCAAAATTCTGACTGGTAAGAACGTTTACCCTTTTGCCAGCATGTTAGGCTGCTGGGTTCCCTTCCCCTGAGCCATGAAGCCCTATTGACCCTGGAGTCCTGTGAAAGGGCAGAAGCTTTTTTCTATCTCCAGAATCTGAGGGTCAAAGGAGTTCCAGTGATTTAGGATGCACTTGAGTGCAGGCTGAAATGACTGGTTGGTTACCCATCTGGGAAGAGGGGAAGAAGGTGTCACTTTGTTCCTTTCTCTCCCTAGCAAATACCCAGAGTATGTGATGGAGAGAAGAAGAGGTGTCCCTTCTTTTTCTTCTGTCCTTATGTCCCCAAGTGCCAGTGACCTGTGCAGGTGCCAACTATGGGTGCAAGTGCAACCTTCGCCGGTGAAGTTGGAGGCATAGCTGACAGGAATATTTGTATTCACCTGAACAGAGCCTACGTCTCCTGCTGTTGGTAACCTTTGAGTTCCCTAGACCTTATCTATGTCATGGATGCAAGCATGACCTCCATCTATGAGCGGGATAGCCTAATTGGCAGGAATTAGTCATGCTTACCTGTGCTGTGCCCCTTGACTCCTGTTGTCATCTGCCTCAGGTCTAGTGTTCCATTCCAGGGCTTCAAACTGAAGCTTGGGACAAAAAAATGCCTCAGGAGGGTGTATGAACCCATTAAATTAATCCTAGATGGTCCTTGCCAAATTGCAGTTAGCAACTGGCAGGGGCCATTCCTCTGTTGCCTCCCTATCACAAGCAGGTGAAGCTGTGGGGCCAGGTCCTCCTCAAACAAGGGAGAGAAAGGGAGTCCCAGGAATTAGGGACCTGGCCTAATAAGGTGACAACAAAGAGGTTGGGCTTTCCTGAGACACCCCTCATGGTTGTGCTAAGAGAGGATGGGGCCTAGATTGGAGAGAAGTGAAAGGCCCACTTGAGTCCAGGAGGAGGTCCACCTTCCTTCCCTTGATCCCCAGAATCACCTGGGGCTCCTGGATAACAATGGCAGTCTGAACCACTGGAGCTGGGAAGAGCAGCTCTGGGTCCTGTCAGTCCTGCTGACAGGAGACTGGCCCTGGACCTTGCAACTCACATCTCTGGGGACCATCTGTCCCCCAGTGGTCCCCACTGCAACCTGGACAGGGTCAAGGTGGCCTCCTCCTGCTGTCCAGACAGTCCCTCCTAAAATGCCCTTGTCCACCACATTTGTGGCAGTTAGCAGGTGCATCTTGGGGACTCCGGGGTTTGTGAGCCAGCGAGGAGGCTATTAGAGCCTCTGCCTTTTTCTTGTGTCTCCTTTCCCTCTCTTGGGCTTCCTGATCCCTATTGTAAAAGACAAAGGTGGCTATTTTCAGGAGGTCCTCTAAAATACTACCTGGTCCTATGGCCTGTTTCTGCAGCTTTCTCCTGATATTAGGGGCTGCCTGAGTAATAAACACATCCCCTAGGACCAGCTGTCCCTCTGTTGAATCAGGACTCCCATCCAATCCCTGGTCTACCATGGATAGCCCAGAGAAATTGAGAGGCCTTGTCCCAGTCCCTCACAAACCCAATATGCAGACCTGAAAGAGTTTCCTCCTCCATTCTCCCATTTCATCATTGAGGTCCCATTTAGGGTCCTCCAATGATACTGCTATTCTTCCAATTGGATAAGTCTCATTCCCAAAATTCTCTACCACTTACTGAGTGGCCTACTTTTCAGCAGTGGTCAGGGTTTGTTTCAAAAGTAACATGGCCATCCTTCCAGGGGAGCTCAAATACTTGAGTTAAGTTCTGGAAAGCCTCTCTATACTTATCAGTGCCATCTAAAAACTCACCAAGATTCCCTTTAATTTGCCTTAAGTCCTGGAGAGAAAAGGGGACCTGCAGTTTAATGGGGCCACATTCACCCCATCTTTTGGAGGGGCAGTGGAGACTAAAACCTGCCTAAAATGAGGATTCATGGCTGGGGTAAGCTTCAGGAGAACCTGGATAGGGAGGTATCTCTAGGGTTTGCTTTCCCATTTCCCTGGGATTGCCCCTAGTAGCCTCTCCTGAGATGGCCACTAGGAGGGCTGATAAATCAATCCTATAACGTTGGCAAAGGTCTGGGTTACCCTGCAAGGCAAAGAAGGCCTGCACATAAGGGACCTTGTACCCTTTGCCCTCATGTTTATAGAAAAGCTGCCTTCGTGAGGCAATGCTTCTTTTCTGTGCCTCAGTTGCTTGGCCCTAAGTTGGCAACCAAGTAAATTACAAGAACATTTTCACCACAAATTTACATACAGATACTAAGGCACACTTTCTTTGTCTGCGGTACTCGTAACCTTCTATTTTATACTTTTGATGACTAAGCCAAATGCTCATTCTACTGAGTAACATCTCTGGTTTAATACAATATTCTTAACATTTATCATTGTATATAAATAAGAGATAGGAACCATGACAGACACAAGAAGAAAGAAAGGAAGAAAGGAAGGAAGGAAGGGAGGGGGAGAGAGAGAGAGAGAGAGAAAGGGAGAGAGAGACAGGAAAGGAAGGAAGGAAGGAAGGAAGGAAGGAAGGAAGGAAGGAAGGAAGGAAGGAAAGAAAGAAAGAAAGAAAAAAGAAAAGAAAAGAAGAAAGCCTTCACGGAGGGCTAGACCTCTAAACTGGGTTGGAACAAATTCCCAGCACCCCAGGGTGATGGGTAGACAGCATCTTCCCCAGCAAGCCTGTCCTCCGTGTCTTCAGTCCAGCAGCCACGCTAGTAGCTTTTAACTGGCTGACACAGGCCTACTACTTTTCCTTCTTTTTAACTATTAGGGACTTTAGAGACTCCGAAATAAAGGACAGAAAACAGATACGCTTTTATTCACCCTTCCACAGATCCCAGACAAGCCCCAAAATGTTACAAGATCTTTGAGGTGTCAATTTTTTGGTCAGAAACCTCTGTGGCTACTGTGCCTTTGCGTGAGTTCTTGTCCTGAGTCCAGGAAGAATGAGGTATGCAGACAAATGAAGGGTGAAAAAGACAAAAATGAGCTTTATTGAGTGTTACCAACAGCTCAGAGGAGACTTGCAGTGGGTAGCTCCTCTTGTAGGCAGGTCATCTGTCGAGTGTTCAGTTCTCAGCAGAGAGGAGGCCCTGGAGAGGTAGCTCCTCTTTGCAGCTGGTCATCCTGATGTCTGCAGCTCTCAGTGGAGAAGAGACCCTGGAGAGGGTGACTGCTCTCTGCTGGCAGGTCATCTCTGCAGCTCTCAGAAGAGACAGTAGCTCCTTTCCACAGGTGGTGGTCCCATCATCCCATCGTCTCCTGCTATCAGCAGAAAGGGTACTCGTTTCTGCAGCTGGTTGTCCCATTACCTCTCTGCCCTCTTCATCCTCCGGCTGTCCTCTGTCCTGCTCTGGCTAACCAGGGCTTTTAAGGACCTCAGAGGGGAGGAAGTGAATGCTGATTGGTCCACAGGCAGCCATGGGTGGGTCTAGAAGAGGCACCACCAATCCTCATTCAGTTCATGGGATTGGCAGCCTGGCCCCCAGCCTTCAGGCCCTCCCTGGCCTGAAGGTGGTACCTTACTGGAGACCCACCCACTTCTGCCCAGGACTCTGTCTGCCTCCTGCTGCCAGTCATGGCCTCAGGGCCTGGCCCCAACCCCCGCTCTGAGATCAGAGTGGACACCAGGAGAGGAGAGAGCCCAGGCAGTGGGAGCTGACACCCCTGAGCCTGCAGGGCTGGGGCCGGCAGGGGGAGTCTTACTGGGCCTCTGAGGGTGCAGGCTGCAGAGATGCCCAGGTCAGGCACGTGGGAGTGCTGCCGCAGCTGTACCCAGGAAGTTCCCACCCTGCCGACTTGGAAGGGGTGGGATTTCTGCTTGTCCTCAGCTACTGCCTGCTTTGTGGAGCGGGAGGTCCAGGTCTACAGTTGTGGGTCAGGCGGGTGCAGCTGCACCCAGGCAGGCAGATCCTGCCTGCTCCTGATCCCCTCCAACGGCACAAGGAGGCTTGGACCCCCAGTGGAAGTTTGGGCGGCTGTAGTCCGGCCCAGGGGGGCGGGGTTTCCACCAGCTCCATGGAGTGTGCAGCTCCAGCCAGCGCCTCCCTGCTGCAGCTGGCGTTATAGCAGCAACTGCTGCCATCGCCCTTGGAAGTATCTCCCCCACTGGACCATAGGCTGCTTGAAGTTGGGGACTGTCCCATCTCTGTGTCCCAGAGCCTGGCCCACTGCTTGACATGTATAGGGACTCAGCAGATATTTGCGGAATGAACAAAGGATCCAACACGTGAGCTAGGGAGGAGTCCCTAGGCGGCCAAAGGTGGCTTAATAAATCCAGAGAGCTTGCTCCGGAGAAGAGCGAGGTTCAAGTACAGAAACTGCATACTTTGAAGGCTGCTTTTACCTCCGTAAGCCCCTGCTTTCCCAGCTGTGGATGGGGATAGTCACAGCATCTACCTTGAAGGCTGCTGTGAGAATGAACTAGATCATGTGTGTTTAGCCCTTTGTAGGTGCACCCAAAATGGGGGCTGATGCTTTTATTACTGAGGTTCGCTGATCGGCTTGTGTCTGGCTGCAGCCCTTTCTTGGGGTCTGTGGCTGTGCGATGCTGCTGCTGTGTGCCCCACTACCCAGTGGCAGCTCCCTTAGGACCTGAGCGCAGGCCAGCCCTGAGGCCAGGGCATTGCAGCAGGGCAGTGCTAGGGCTGGATGTGGAGCTGGCTGTGGGGTTCCAAAGTTTTGGCCTGCGGTTGCTCCACTGCCCCCTTTTCCACCAGTTTCTGGCCTGAAATCCCTTAGAGACAAATAGAAGTGGGGCCTGGAGGACACACACACCATGCCCCCACTGAGGCTCGGTGGAGGCCAGTAGAGCAGGCTCTGGGCACAGGGGTATGGGCTGCAGGATAGCCAAGAACTCTGCCGAGCAGTCAGCTTGCTATTTTTTATTTTGATTTGTCTGGGTTATAAGAAATTCTTTAAAATGACACAATGGACTTCAAGGAATCAGGGGGAAAGAGTGGGAAGGGGGTGAGGTGTGGAAGACTACAAATTGCGTTCAGTGGGCTGGGTGCGGTGGCTCATGCCTGTAATTCCAGCACCTGGGGAGGCCAAGGTGGGCAGATCACCTGAGGTCGGGAGTTCAAGACCAGGCTTGCCAACATGGAGAAACCCCATCTCTACTAAGTATACAAAAATTAGCCCGGCGTGGTGGCCCATGCCTATAGTCCCAGCTACATGGGAGGCTGAGGCATGAGAACTGCTTGAACCCAGGAGGTAGAGGTTGCAGTGAACCAAGATCAAGTCACTGCACTCCAGCCTGGGTAACAGAGCAAGACTCCACCTCAAACAAAACAAGACAAAACAAAACACCCAAATTGGGTGCAGTGTATACTGCTTGGGAGATGAATGCGCCAAAATCTCACAAATCACCACTAAAGAACTTGCTCATGTAACAAAATAACACCTGCTCCCCCAAAACCTATAGAAAACAAACCTAAAAAAAAAGACTTAAATGGTATCATGGAACTAATTAGCCAAATACAGTATCTACTACCTGGCTGTCACCCAATACTTGCCTCATACCATCACATCTAGAAAAAGAATAGATATGCTCTTTGGAAGAGCTCTGAGGGGGCTGCTAGGAGGTTTGCACGGCCTGCTCTCCTGCCCGCCTCTTGCTCTGCGGCTGAACTCCACTTCTCTACAGGCTTCGACCCCACTGGCTCGCTCCCTGACAAAGCAAACATTTGATCAGGCAGCCACGTGCATTCTCCCATTTCCTGAAACCAGCACCATGGGGTAAAAGATTATTTCTACTTGGTTGCCTTCCAGATGTTTCACACTTGGACGGCAAACTGATTTCAAACCACTCCTTTCCAAAGATCTCTAAGGGAGACACTGCACCTGGCCACTGCAGCCCAGGGCAGGTCTGGCCACGGCCATAAGCGTGCTGAGCCATCATGCCCACCGTGGATGACATTCTGGAGCAGGTTGGGGAGTTTGGCTGGTTCCAGAAGCAAGCCTTCCTCACCCTATGCCTACTGTCGGCTGCCTTTGCGCCTGTTGCTGTGGGCGTCGTCTTCCTGGGCTTCACACCTGACCACCGCTGCCAGAGCCCTGGGGTGGCTGAGCTGAGCCAGCGCTGTGGCTGGAGCCATGCGGAGGAGCTAAACTATACAGTTCCAGGCCGAGGGCCTTTGGACGAGGCCTTCCTTAGCCAGTGCAGGCGCTATGAAGTGGACTGGAACCAGAGTGCCCTCAGCTGCGTAGACCCCCTGGCTAGCCTGGCCACCAACAGGAGCCACCTGCCGCTGGGCCCCTGCCAGGATGGTTGGGTGTATGACACTCCTGGCTCCTCTATCGTCACCGAGGTAAAAGAGCCTCTGTAACACGGGAGTTTCTGGGACAGGGAGAAATATAAAGCAAACCCTGTGAGGTTCAGGTCCACATCAGGAAAAAGGTAGGGGGCTGTGTTTATTGTGCACTTAGTGTCTGTCTGGCTGTGTCCTAGGCACGGGGCATTCTTTTCTCTAGTTTAATCCACCACAAACTCTGGGTCTTTGAGGAGGACGCTGAGGCAGGAGAGACCAGCCAGCACAAGTAGGGGGCCAGTTTGCTGAGTTGCTTGAATGGGATTCAGCTGGGAGACCAGGAGCCTCTCTGCCTATCCCACTGGCTTCTCCCAGAACTACCAACTTGCTCTGGGCCCTGCTTCCCCACCAATAGTACCATGGGCCCCCTGCTTCCACTCAAGAGCGATGACAATTGACCTAAATGATGGTGCTGAGGTGGCCTGGAATTGCCCTGGCTTGGGAGTGAGAATGTTTGGTGGAATCCCAGCTGTGCCCCTTATTAGCTGAGCATCACTGGGTAAGTCACTGCCTCTCTGAGCCTCATTTCCTCATCAGTCAACCAGGAATGAGGGCAGCTGCCTCATAGGGATATGAGGTTCAGCTGGGATCTGTGAAAGCACTGAGCAAACCCACACTGAGTCACACCGTGCGGTCCGATGGGGCCTCTGGGATAGGGCGATGGCCTCAAAAGGGCCTTGCTTGAGTAGTTTACTTGATTATTTGAGCATTTTGCTTTGAGAATCTTTTAGTAAAAAGTGTCACCACATTTTTTTCCCATCATGAGCCCGTTTGAAAGTATTGCACGGTAACAAGTGTGGACGCTTGGTCGGTTGGAGAAGCCGTAGGCCAAAGCCTGTCAGAGCCTCTCTGTTAGTAACGAGCAATGGCGTGGTTTTGGCGCGGGCACTGCTTCCCTGAAATAAGAGGTAACCGGGTCCTCCCTGCTTCTGGTCCTGCCCAATTGTCTGCCCCCACTACCCTCGCCCAAGCTCTCAGGGCTTCTTGAGTCTCTGCTCTTCCTGTCTTCCCTTTCCTGAGTGGTTTCAGTGGTGACACATGTAGGGCTATTACTGGAGGAAAGCGTAGGGTCTCTCCCCTCTGGGCCTCAGCATTGCTTTACCTGCTTGCCTGGGGCAGAGCAGCTGCCCGTGCGACTGGCTTTATGACGCTTAGGAGACATCTTATCTCCAAGGCATCCTCCAACAATGGATGACAAGTTAGGCAGCCCTCCTTCCAGGGATCTCCAACCATCTGACATTCCCAACTGGGAATCTAGAAGCAGAGCAGGATGGGGACGTGTTTGCTCTCTGGGACTGAGACATACTCTGCTTTGAGGAGATCAGATGTGATCATTCCTCCAGTCAGACATCCAGCCAGTATGTGCGGCACGCTCCCTCTGGTCTGGTGCAGGGGTGTGATGCCGCAGGGGAGATACAGAAGAAGATTGTGAGGTCCCTCAAGGAGTCTGCAGTCTTGTGGGGACTGAGAGGGGAGGAGGGTGGCCAGAATGAGACCAATGTTCATTTAATGACAGCCCAAGGCCACCTGTGGTGAATGCCATGAGTGGGGTGGAAAGGGACTGGTGGGCTCTAAGAAGGCAGAGATCTCAGCTGCTAAGCTCTGATCTGATCATGGATGTCTTCTGGGAGGAGGTATCTTTGAGCTGAGCCTCAGGTGGTATTTTGACCAGCAAGGAGAGGGGACAGGTGGGAGGGGAAGTAGATTCCAGATCAAGGGGAGAGCTTGAGCCCAGGCTCAGGGCCCAAGGAGTGTGTGCTGCATTCAGGGTACAAAGAGCCCTGATATGAAGGTCGTGATATGAGGAGTTGCGGGGAGAACACTGGTGTCTAACCTTGGGGCCAGAACATGGAGTGCTTAGTGTGGGGTTGCCAGGTATAATACAGGATGCCCAGTTAAATTTGAACATTTGAACTTCAGATAACCCAACTGGATAAGATACGTACGTCCCAGATACTGCATGATATTTGATACTGGGATAACTCAGACTGCAAATATTGCATGAACATACTTATCCTAAAAAAAGTTGTTTATCTGAAACTCACATTTATCTGGGCATTCTGTATTTTTATCTGTGAACCCTGGCAATGCTACCTCAGCGCCCAACGAAGGAGTTTGGGTCTTATTTAGGCAGGCAAGCAATGCGATCCTAGCTGGACTCATGAATGGGTGGGAAGGGGTGGTGGTGGGATTGGAGGCTTTAGGACAGGTAGAGAGATGCTTGAGGAGGCCAAGAAAGAGCCCCGGTGAGAAGTGTTGGCCAAAACATTGTTGTCATGGGAATGAAGGGAAGACACGATGTAAGAGATGCCAGCATTGTTGGGGCTGGGGAGAAGGAGGCGCAGCTTGGCAGAGGGCTCTGGCTTGGGGAGTATGTGCAAATGGAGCTTCTGAATGCTGAGCTGGGAGCCCCGGAGAGGCAGCCATGTGGGCAGATGGAGGGGCCTTGTAAGAGGGGACCTTGGGGTGCAGCAGGAGGGGGGAGATTGGGACAGATGAGAGGAGCCCGAGAGTGCTTTAGAACAGCCTGCCTGTCCATGGTAGCTGTGGAGGGGACTTCCAATAACCCCAAGATATAGAGCCTTGGGGAGGATTGTGGGAATCCTGGAACTCTAACAGGTAGAGACGGTGAAGAGGATATGATTACAGGAGAAAGTGTTCTTTTGGGGCCATGGTGAGTTGGAAGGGTGGTGGGATTCATGTGAAGATTTTCCAAGGTGATTGGAAGCCTAGGGGTAAGTGGGAGGGTGATAGAAAACTGGTTCCTGGGTAGGAATTGTCTCCCACTGTAACCCCAACTTCGTTAACCCCAGTTCCTCCTCCAAAACTGAAAATTATTGTTGGGGAATCAACCTCAGTTTATTCACTTCTGCAGAACTAATTTTTAACCTAGCATTGCCTTGGACATTGGAACTTGCTTTAGGAGGGAAGATGAGCTAATTTGTTTGAACACCAAGTTTAACTCCCACCCCAAGGCTAGGTGCTAAGATCATGAGGTTCACTGGGGGACGAATGTGGGCATTTTCCTGGCTTTTGACTCTCCCAGCAAGAGGAGCTCCTCTGTCAGTCCTGGTTTCAGCCACAGCCCCCACAGCAGGCCAGGTGTCTTCCATCAGCCATGAATGCTGAGGAAGGGAAAGGGGTCTCAGGCCAAGGGAGACAGAGGTAGTTACATCAGCGTTTCCCAAACTTGGCTTATCCTCAGGATCACCTGGACTCCTATTTGGGACCCACTGAGGCAGAATCCGCAGGGAATCTGCGGTTTCACCAGGACCCTGAGTGGCTCTTGTGACGAAGCAGTAGGTTGCTTTATAACGGTGCCAGAAAGAGCTGCCCCGGCCCTGGTGAAATCCCAGCAGGAGCAGCGAGTGGGTTTAGGAGATTCCCACCCTCCATCCCGTCCCTACCTTTGTGCAGCCCCAGCTTCTCCCAGGGCTTGGCCTATCTTCTCAAGGTGCACAAATGTGTCGGGGTACTCATGGTTGGGCTGGCATTTTGGAGCAAAGGAAGCATGGCAGGTTTACAAGCTTTGCAGGTGGCTTTAGAAACATCCTCAGGGCAGCCTGGGGGCAGAGTCAGTTCTCTGTGGTGTTGGAAGGTGCGATGCACTCCAGCTCTAGGAGCTCGCTGGCTCCATACACAGTCCTGGGGCTTAATGGCAACAGGGTGTTTCAGGAAGGCGGCAGCCACATCTTACAGAGACACCAACTTGCAAAGATTATAATGAAAACCAGAAAAACAATGGCTGAGAAGGGAGTAAGCCGAGGCCCCAGGTAATAATTGCACATCTTTCCCTGACCCCTGCAACTTGAGTGAAATCCTGTGCAGTGGACCACACAGGTGGAGGCTGCAAAGAGAGAGTTGGGCAGTCGGAGACACAGACCCTGGGAAGGCCAGATAAGCTCAGGAAGGATGTGTCCATGTGTATTCTAATGGCAGAGCACACGGCAGGCAGGAAGAGAACCACAGTCGAAAAGAGTTATATGTCGGGCGGGTGACCTGGGAGGGGCTCCATGGAGAAGATGTGTTTTAAGCTGAATTTTAGAGGAAATCAACATCGAGATTGGCAGAAAACATGAAAGTGACACTGAGCAGTAGCTTGTCGCACGCCCCAGAGCTGTACCACCCACAGGAGCAGACACTGGGGTCTGGGCAGAAGGCAGTTACTAGGAGAGGTTTGTATTTGTTTCTGAGATTCAAGTGGTAACACAGAGTTTAACCTGTATTTCAGGAAAAAAAAAGTGCTCATGTCAAGGAACTAGTCAGGCCATCAGACAGAACCCAGGCTGGCTGAGTTCAGAGTCCTTGAGGCTTTGAATGTTGTTTTGTTTTTGAGACAGGGTCTCACACTGTCATCCAGGCTAGAGTGCAGTGGCTTGAACACAGTTCACTGCAGCTTCAACCTCCCGGGCTCAATCGATCTTCCCACCTCAGCCTCCCAAGTAGCTGGGACTACAGGCACATGGTACCATGTCTGACTAATTTTTTAAAATATTTTGTAGAGATGAGGCCTCACTCTGTTGCCCCAGCCTGGTCTCAAACTCCTGGGCTCAGGCAACCTTCCTGCCTCAGACTCCCAAAGTGCTGGGATTAAGGTGTAAGCCACTGCTCAAAGCCAGTTCTGAATGTTTGACCCCAGGATCGGGGCATGGTGTGGCTCAAACTGGCAACTTCAGAGATTTGAGGGTTGGAGGTTGGGGTAGTAAAACCTGTTTCTAAAATAAAAGGGTTTATTATTTATTAAAGCTGTTTGCATGTGATTCCTCCCCTCCAATGCACACAGCAGCCCTATGGGTGTGATGGAATGGGTACAACACACGTTTCAGACAGGGAAACTGAGGCCCAGGGTTGTGAAGCGACTTGCTGCCATCACACTCAACAGGGTTCTGGTTAGGGAAGCCATGGACCTGATGCGGACAGAGCAGTGCAGAGGGACAGGGTTGGGAAGGTAGGATGTGTCCCCCACCCACCAGGAACTGAAGGGTTCAAGAGGCCCCCACCCAGCACCCTCTGTTCTCCCCAGAGTCCACTCTTTCTGCCTGTCTCAGCTCTAAAGAGGAAGGGGTCATTCTTCTGCTATCCAGCCTCTACCATATCTAGGCATGTGCCAGTGTCACCATGCTCTATACTGGGGGAGGTAGGACTCTTGGATGTCCCTCCACTCCTGGTTTTCTTCCCCAAGGCCTCTAAACCCAGGAAGCATCTGCCTTCTCCAAAAACCCAAAGAAAACAAGCCCTTCCCAGCAACCCACGCTTGTCTTTTCCTTTGTCCCTGCCACCTTGATATCTCCCCTCTCCTGGCTTTTGGTGCATGGGAGCCTCTGATGTTCTTCTAATCCTCAGTCTCACCACGTGACCCTAAGGCACACTCTATTTCAAGGCAACCCCACTGTCTTTGCTTCCCTCTTCTCGGGTTACCACTCACAGCCCCAACAGCGACAATAGAATGTACAGAATTGTTGGTGGCACTTTTATAACTAAATATATACTAACGAATATGGAATGAAGGATCTTTGGCCAATTCCGGAAAACATGTATTTCTCTTGGTACATTTCTGTTTTGGAAAAATTACTTCCTTGGCTATATTTCTTTTTAGAAATCTTACCTAGCAGTTGGTTCTCTTTTGAGAAGACATTTTGCTTTCTTTTCCAAAGACATTTTGTCCTTCAATAACCAACTACTAATAGCAAGGCTGTTGACAACAGCCTCTTTAATTACTGCATGATGAGAGTGGTACCAGGTGTTAGGAATACAGCTGGTGTTAGGAATACAGCTGATCTTAGAACAACGTAGGGGCTAGGGACACCAAACCCCTTTACACAATTGAAAATTCACATGTAACTCTTGACTCCCGAAAACTTAACAGCTAATAGCTTACTATTGACTGGAAGGAAGCTTTGCCAATCACATAAACAGCCCATGAACACATATTTTGTATGTTATATGTATTATACACTGTATTATTACAATAAAGTAAGCTAGAGAAAAGAAAATGTTAAGAAAATAATAAGGAAGAGAAACTATATTTGCTATTCACGAAGTGGAAGTGAATCATGATCAAGGTTTCACCCTCATTGTCTTCAGGTTGAGTTGGCTGAGGAGGAGGAGGAAAAGAGGGCTCGGTCTTGCTGTCCTGGAGGGCAGAGGCAGAAAAGGTGGAAGAGGTAGAAGAAGAGACAGGCACACTCAGTGTAACTTTTACTGGAAAAAAAAAAAAATCTATAAGTGGACCCGTGCAGTTCAAACCCATGTTGTTCAAGGGTCAATCGCATTTGATATTTGCTGAGTGATTCATCAGAAACTTTGAATTTGTCTTATGAAAATGTAGTAGGAGAAAACTCTGTGAAATAGCCCAGGGATACCAAGTTTCATGAAACGCATTTGCTTTGGTGAAGAGAAGATGGAAAGGTATAGTCCTGACTCACACATCATTCTGTGCTTTTGGTCCTCCTCCTGCTGCGGTGTGACTGGCAGTTCAACCTGGTGTGTGCTGACTCCTGGAAGCTGGACCTCATTCAGTCCTGTTTGAATGCGGGCTTCTTGTTTGGCTCTCTGGGCATTGGCTACATTGCAGACAGGTATGTAAAGGCCAGTCCAGGTAAGCCTCCCCTGACTGCCATGAGAACAGATTCTAAGGGACAGTGGTGGAGAACATGACCAGTCGGAATCAACTGCAGAAGCTGCTGGAGACAAGACACAGCAGACCCTGCTTTGGGCTACTGTGGGGCTGCCAGGGGAATGGTGGAGAGACCTGAGGTGTGTTTCAGGGTCGAAGCTGCATGTGGATTCTACAGTTGGCAGGCTGAGAGAAAGGGAGGACACAGGAAGGTTGATGCTTCCAGCAGGTGCATGTTCGTGAGGCCATTTTGAGATGGGAGGCAGAGGGTTAGGAATGGATTTTGTTTCAGCAGTTGATAGGGGAGAGGTTATAGAGGAAGCTAGAGCTCTTAGAGATGTTAGGTTTGGAGATGTGTTGCATGGCCTGAGACATCTACGAAGAGATGCCAAGGAGCCACTTGGGTATGTGAGTGAGCTCTGGAAAGGGGTATGGGCTGGAGTTCAATATCGGGGGTTTTTCACCAGTAGTTGGTATTTAAGGCTATACAGCATATCAAGATGCGCTGGAAGAGGGTGTTGAGAGAGAACTGCAATGCAGAAACGTAGGCAGGGAAAGTGCCTTGGCAAAGGAGATGTAGGAGAAATGGCAGCGAGATCAAAGGACAACTGTTCTCCAGGGCACTTGTGGAAATGCACCAGGAGACCCCGAGGAAGAATGGTCAGAATCTGCTGTGCGGGGCGGGGCACCCAGGACAGGGTGGTTGGAGAAAACTGGAAGGCAGGAGAGTGGAGTTGCGTGGCAACTCTTTAAAACAGCGTGGGGAGGGTCCAGGATGAGGATGCCGATAGGGGAGGGAATCAGGGATGCAGGAAGAAGAGAGGGGCCTGAGACCTAGGCCTGGTGGGGGTCTGGGGCCCAGCTCAGAGGTGGAGACAGAGAGAAGGGACAGAGAGCCAGGTGCTGCTGCAGGAGACATGGAGAGGAGACAGAGCTGCCCCAGGAGACAGGGAGAGGGGATGGAGCCAGGTACCGCTGCAGGAGACAGGGAGGTAGGACAGAGCCAGGCACTGCCCCAGGAGACAGGGAGAGGAGACAGACCCAGATGCCCCTGCAGGAGACAAGGAGAGGGGATGGAGCCAGGTGCCGCTGCTGGGACTAAGCATCCCTGGTTAGAAAACGTGGCTTCTGGCAGAAGTTCCTATGGTTTCATAAAGGGTGAGGGTTTACTGGCTGGTTTGGGGCTGTCCTGAGGTGGGGTGGAGGTCTGAGGCCAGGGGACACAAAATAGACAAGTTAAGTGGCATGGTGGAGGCAGGTGGGGGTGGCCGAGGGCATGGGGTTGGCAGGCGGGTGGGGAGCACGGGCGGGTGGGCACACCGCGTGGCCTGCCCTTGGCTTCTTTCCTTGGCTCTGGGAGAACGTGGGGTGTGGTTGAAAAGATTGGGTGGGAATAGTGCAATCCTAGAGAGTAATTTGCCCATTTCATTCCTGGAAAAAGGAGAAGAGAAACAGCCTTGTATGGCTACACTATCAGAGCTCAATATGGCACAGAAAAGCTTCCATGATGGTTGATAAGACTATGGGAGCAAGGAAGCCTGGTTTGGGTGCAGCCTGACCAGTGGCGATAATAATGATGCCATCTGTTAAATATGAAGATAAGGTGAAGGGACAGGCATGAGAACTGGAGAGGGGCTGCAGGCACTGCCCGGCTGAACTGTGATGCTCTGGGAGCACTCAGACTCCTCTTCAGACCCAGCAAGGCTGGAGAGCTTGTAGGGACAGATGAACAGTCTGGGTGGTGCACTGGGCACTGCTGTCCTGATAGACCCTGCAGTTTCCCAGGACAGTGGTGCAGTGTCCTCTGACTGTGACCCTTGGCATTCCACCATGAATGTCTGACCCCAAATTTCAACCTCTCCCACCTGCACTCCATGTCTCCTTGTCTCTGAAGGTTTGGCCGTAAGCTGTGTCTCCTGAGTACCGTGCTGGTCAACGCCGTGTCGGGTGTGCTCATGGCCTTTGCGCCCAACTACATATCCATGCTGCTCTTCCGCCTGCTGCAGGGCCTGGTCAGCAAGGGCAACTGGATGGCCGGCTACACCCTAAGTAATTATCATGGGACTGAGGCCAGGTCTCAGGGTAGAATGGGATGGGCCTAACGTGGGTGGGGGGTTGTTTCTGGGGTCAGGGAGCTTGCGGGGGCACCAGTTCCTTGTTGTTATGTGACTAGGGCAGGACGTGGGCTAGAATGGCCTCCTGTCTTTTTGTGTCTGAGACACTTAAATTATTACTTAGATTAGTGATTTACTAATCAACTAATGTATTTGGAGAACAGAAAGACCCCATGCTGATGTGCTCACAGCAGTCGGGGGCGGGGGGGTGCAGAAGAGGAGATAAGTGAGAGAATATTCTAGCATCTTACGTAAGAAAGAACCAGCAACTCCTTAAAAGAAATACAGCAAACTCGATGGGCTTGAATGGCACTCAAGAATCAGAAGAGAAAACAGGAGCAAATAAAATAAGGATTTTGAAAATCAGGATTTTGAAAAAGTTGAAGTATAAACCAACATGAGGAGTTTTACATATCAGCCTTTTTTTCCCCCTTTCAAATATTCTACAAAGATTAAGAATACAAAACAAAAAACCTTTTCCGGGAGGGAAGCAGCCTAAGAGTTGTCTGTCCGTCCCCAGGCCAGGGCACGGCACACAGCAGTGAGGATTAGCCATGCTTTTACTCCTTTGTCGGGGGGAAAAAAGAAATAGACATGTTTTATCATCTTCGAAAACAAGGTGCTATCACTTGGCATTCTGAGAACTCATTCACTAGGGCCAAGAGGATCCACCTACGTTCCTGCCTTGAGATGCCATGAGCAGCCTGGTGAAGCTGAGGTGGCTCAGCCCCATTAGTGTGGAGCCTGTGACAGCCTCTGCTGCTAGGCACCGTCCCACACACGGTTAGGGGGTCTGACCCGGGACCACATCCACGCTCCAACACCACGCGCAGCCCCTCCACCCATGACTCCCCTGATTTCCTTTTCCCCTTTTCATTTTTGTTCCCCTAACATGTATCACGCTTTAACATAGGATTGCATTCTCTTATCTGTGATGTGGATCATCTGCCAAATGAGGCCTCCAAAGGCAGGAGTCTACCTCCTGTGCTCACGATGTACCCCAGACACCCTGAACAGTGCCAGGTCCCCAGTAGGCACTCAAAGATATTTGCTAAATGAATGAACACCCCTGGGGTCCTGACAAATATTCCAGCTGAGTCTGGAGCTTCTGGAGGAAGGCGCTGGGGAGGAGAGGCCTGTGGACTGAGTCCTGAAGCAGGCAGAGGGGAGTGCAGCTGGTAACGGAACATGCAGAAAGGGACAGTCAGTGCCGCAATAAACATACGTGTGCATATGTCTTTATAGCAGCATGATTTATAATCGTTTGGGTATATACCCAGTAATGGGATGGCTGGGTCATATGGTACATGTAGTTCTAGATCCTTGAGGAATCGCCATACTGTTTTCCATAATGGTTGAACTAGTTTACAATCCCACCAACAGTGTAAAAGTGTTCCTGTTTCTCCACATCCTCTCCAACACCTGTTGTTTCCTGACTTTTTAATGATCGCCATTCTAACTGGTGTGAGATGTACCCTAGAACTCAAAGTATAATAATAATAATAATAATAATAATAATAATAATAAAGAAAGGGACGGTCAGGGAAAAGCCAGAGAAGGAAGCAGCCTGGTGGATCTCCGGGGCGTTGGTTTGATGGGTCCGGGGCCCCAGGGAGAAGGGGATGCGTGAGCGCGGCTGTGATTTGGGAGAAGGAGGAATGGGAGACACACAAGAGAGAAGCCTGGGAGCAGGTGGGGCTCGTCAAGGCCGGGTGGGAGCTTCCTGCGGGGAGACAAGCTGGACTGGGGCTGGAGCTTCTGAACGCACAGCGACGGGTTTTTGTGCTCCTGCGAGGAACCCGCATAACGACCACGCTTCCTGTTTCAGTCACAGAATTTGTTGGCTCGGGCTCCAGAAGAACGGTGGCGATCATGTACCAGATGGCCTTCACGATGGGGCTGGTGGCGCTTACCGGGCTGGCCTACATCCTGCCTCACTGGCGCTGGCTGCAGCTGGCAGTCTCCCTGCCCACCTTCCTCTTCCTGCTCTACTACTGGTGAGGCCCTTCCTCCCGCCTACGGCTGCATTTTCTGTCCTCTCGAAGAACCAGGCTCTTGGAGTGGGGGGCACCTACAGGTGGTCTTCCAAAGGCCATGGTGTCCACATGGATAACGCACGGGGCTGCGCGGAGCCCGGCGCCTCCCACACGCATAATGCATAGGGATGAGCGGAGCTCGGCGCTTCCCACACGCATGATGCATTGGGATGAGCTGGGCCCGGGGTTTCCCACACGTGTGATGCATTGAGGTGAGCTGGTCCCGGAGTTTCCCACACGCATGACGCGTAGGGATGAGCGGAGCCCGGCGCTTCCCAAACGCATGATGCGTTGGGATGAGCCGGTCCCGGGGTTTTCCCACAGGCATGATGCATAGGGCTGCACAGAGCCCGGGGTTTCCCACACACATATCGCATGGAGCTGCGTGGAGCCAGCGCTTCCCGCCACTTGTACTGTTCAGGTTATTCTGTTATGACCAGGCGGCCCTGGTTACATGTGGAGCCATCCTCAGACAAAGCCTGTTTAGATTGGTTTCCCCAGATAAAGGTGAGCCATGCCAAGAGTCAGACAGAAATCCAGGGAAACGCAGGGCCTCAGCATGTGCACCTTCCAGAAACACAAGGCCAGGCCTCGCTCCCCGGTGAAGGAGGCCAGCTTTCTGAAGGTTGCTCAGTGGCCTTGGGAAATCTGTATCAGCGTCCGGTGGTAGGAAAGCCTCCATCCGTGGCAATTCCACTGCAATGGCTACCACTCCCGAGAGTCCCCTAGAGTCTCTCCTAGGGGTGCTGGCATGAAGGCAGATATTCTGTTATCTTCTTGATCCTCTCCCTCTTCCCCCTCTTCTCTTCCTCTCTGCTGTCATCTCTGCTCTTCTCCCACTTCTTCATTTTTATAGCACTATTGGTATTATTAATAAGGCTCTGAAGTGCCTCTCATCTAGCCATAGAGTAGACATTTGATCTTGATTGAATGAATGAATGACAGAACGAAGGAACAACAGGCCTACTCAGTGCAACGATCTCTGGGGAATGTGTACCCTGAGCCATTATGAAACAGAATCAGTCCAAACAAGGTGTTAATCATATTTGCTGTGAGTGCTTGGCAGGCTCTGAAGGGCAAAGAACTCCACAGGTCAGTTTTTATTGTGGTGGAGAAAAGAGGAGGTAGCCACAGAGGAATTTCTCATCCCTCCACCTTTTGTCTTCGTTTTGCTGAGAGTAGACCTCATCTGTGGGTGGCACTAGAGTTAGCCCAGTCTCCCTAAACAAAAGAGTTGTACACGTATGGCTAGGAAGTTCTGCCTGCCCCCTGCCTCGTCCGTGTGAAAGGCAAAGTCTGCATAGTCAGGCAGGGTGAGGCAATCAATGCCTGCCAGCTTTCAGAAGACCCTTGTGCCAGAAAGGCCGAGTCTTTGAGTTGTACCCTCCTCGTCCCGTTTGAAAGAGACAGCATGGTGTTGATTTGATTTTAAAGGACAGTAAATACATTTTATTTTGTTTGGGAAATATTTTGAGAAGTGTTCAACAGCCCTTGTATTGCCTGGAGATACCCTGATGTCATCGGGTAATGTACACGGAGCATCTCCTTTGTGAGCGTTTTCCCTGGGGGACAAAGGCTGCCACGTCCAGGAGAGATGGGACCCCTGCTGCACAGAAGGAAGGCTACATAGGAAGTGACGGCTCCCTTTTGGTCTATAAATCTTAGGTGACACTAGGAGTATGAGTGACCCACAGAGCTCCCGCCTGTGCCACATGGGCTAATAGCGCACAGTGACCCCAGGTCCTCATCTTCTTGAAGGATTACTATCCCAGTGTGAGGGGGGCAGGCTGCACTGAGCAACAGCATCACCCTGCTCAGGGAGGAACGTCAGATGAATTCCAGGGAAAACGCCAGATAGTGATGAGTGGTGTCTGCAGGTGTGTGCCGGAGTCTCCTCGGTGGCTGTTATCACAAAAAAGAAACACTCAAGCAATAAAGATCATGGACCACATCGCTCAAAAGAATGGGAAGCTGCCTCCTGCTGATTTAAAGGTGAAATCTAGGAAGGGGTATCTCGCATCACTGAATCTGGGGCTGGGTTCCGGTGCAGATTCTCCTGGGGCTGCCAGGGGAAGGAGCAGAACTGGGCTCCTTGTCATGGGTGTGAAGCACAGGGGTGGCAAGGCCCACCTCCCAGGTGGCTCTGCTCATGACAGCGGGAGGGTGGCTGATGCTCTCCCTCCCTCCTAGATGCTCTCCCTCGAACAGGATGTCACCGAAAAGCTGAGCCCTTCGTTTGCAGATCTGTTCCGCACGCCATGCCTGAGGAAGCGCACCTTCATCCTGATGTACCTGTGGTGAGGGGCATTCCTGTGCGTTTCCCCAGGCAGAATCAGCGCGCTTGCCCAAACACTGGCCTATAGTTTAGAGACAGTGGAATAGTCAGGTGGAAAAAGAGAAAGGGAAAAGGAATTTTAATATAGTTGTGAGTGGTCAAAGAGCTCTTTTTATTTCTCCTTTGGGGATTGAATAATAAGAAAAAGGCTTCATTTTAGTAAGGGGCATTTGATACCTATGGGAGGTCACCAGTGGGATGAATGAAATAGGATAAAGGGTTGTCAGGGCTGCCTCCATCCCACATGGTCTCATCTTCTGGGAACAGCCAAGTCTTGACTCAGCGTCAGAAGGTGGATGAGAGCTCCTGGAGCTTTCGAGGAGGAAGCTCCATTCCTCGTATCTAAACACTCTAGAGACCCCACCTGAGCGTCTCTGTGCATTTGTTACCTATTGACTAGAAGATGCATACCCACAGGGACCCACCCACACACGCTTTGCACATTCCAGGGATCTGCATGCTCCCCCAGCTGCTGTCATGAGCAGGAATCCCCTGCCCTGCTCCCTCGGAGGACGCTGGCTCACCTCCTCTGTGCAAGGGCTTTCCCCTCAGGATACAGTGAGGGCCCGCAACTGCACTCTGGGCCTCGCCCCTTCAGCCGAAGCATCTCTGCTACCCAGGCACACTTGTTTGCGCTTCTATGTGAGGTTTCACTGGAACAAAGAGTTTGTAGTAAGTCAGTGCCTGGCATATTGCAGACCCTCAATCAATATTTGCTGAAAGTTGAATGAGTAACCACTGTGCCCCAGAATCTGTCCAGGTTCACCATGTCCTCTCTTGCCTCATCCTTCACCTTCTCTGTCTCCGAGTTTGCCCTTGGGGTCCTGCACCCAGCCACATGCTGGGCCCGTGACCCTTTGCAAATAGCCCCATGTACCTGGCGGGTTTCCATGGATTCTCAGTGCTGGACTCAGCGTGGAGGCTGGGACTGGCCGCTGCAGTGGAAATAACTGCCCGCTCTGCTGCGCTGTCCAGCTCCCCTCCCCAGCCCCGAGACTCCCTGCAAGGCAGCGTTTTTGACTTTTTTTGACTTTTCTGTTCTCTTACCCCCACCTCCAATCCTCTGGCAAGTTCCATCAGCTAGCTTGGAAATGCCTTCAGAACCTGCTGCTTCCCACCGTGGGCACCCTGGGTTCCCTTGCTGGGGTTGTAGCCCTGTCCTTGGCACTAATTATTTGTATAAATGTCAGCTGTTCCATGGACACTTCTGCAGCATCTCTTACCTGCATTGCTGTAAGTGCCTTTTGGGTGGCCTACTGGCTTTACCCATGCCCCTCGGTGCTCCACAAAGAAGGCAAAGGCATCCCTTAGGGCTCAACAGACCTTGTCTCTCCCTGTTTATCCTCTGCTGGCTTCCTAATCACTGACAATAAAGCCAGATCCTTCTCTGTGGCCCACAAGGCCTCACGCCATTGGCTCCTGGACGCCCTTTTCCACTGTCCTGCTCGTTGTCATGACTGAGACTCAAAAGGTCTGTCCACCATGTCCTGGCCGTGTGACCTTCCAAAGGGCCTTAATCTCTCTGTGACTCAATTTCCCCCTCAGTAATGAGAGAAGTGATAGTACCTATCTCATAGATGTGTTGGGAGGATTAAGGAGATTATATGTGTAACTGACATAGAAGAGGGTAGAGCATCGATGCAGGAAAATGTTCAATGTCAATGTGTTTTTTGTTGTTATTTTAATACGCACATGCAATTCATGGGTTCTGCCCACAGGTGGCAGCCTGGCACATTTGTTAACTGGCTTGTTGACAGGAAAATCAAGGTTATATGTTCCTTTCTCTTAAACCAGTTTCTTTATCAGTAATATGACTGTTGTCTTTAACTGGCTAAATGGTATGGAGGCACTCAGGCTAATCTCAACTCACTGAGTTGGTTGCAGGCAAGCACCTTCTTTCTTGTTTTCTTGACCCTTGGTCCAATCAGGAATAATTTAGGACTAGAAACAAAAGCATCTCAATGCTTCTTCAGGCGAAATTTTATCAAACAAGGAGATATATTCCTTAGCAACATCCATTTTCATCTCAGTTTTGGAGCTGATAGGCAATTTGCATGCTGGGATGAGACAGTAATTTCTTATGACCCAAATCTCTTCTCACAATGTAAATATGACTGTAAAAGCTTTCTAGCTTCCAAATGATATTTTCCCCACAAAGTGACACACGAGGCGCCCTGCATTTTGGCTCAGGTGAGAGTGATTTAGCTAGGCCTCGGCTCTGTGTGCTGTATGCTGTAATGTTGCTACATTTTCTCAAATATGGGCAGAGGGAGTGTACAGTGGATGGAAGAGTATAGGCGAATCAACAGCGCCCACTAAGGACAGTGTAATAAGGGGCAGGGAACGCCATGGTGTGGTTGGAAAGACCTGGCTCATGCCTCTCTGTTGTGCTGTGAGTCCTCCGAGTGCCCTGAGTGCATACTGTGTGCCGGGAACTATAATTGGCACTTCTGTACGCTAACTCAGTGAGTACTCAAGACAAACAGAAGTGGGAGGTACTATTACGATCCCATTTACAAACGAAGGAACTGAGGCCCAGAGAGGTTAGTTAACTTCCTCAAGGTGACACAGCTCATAAAGCAGTCTGACACCTGCCCCCTTACTTCCTGCCCTCTCCTGCCCACCTCCTCGTAGGCCTGTTGGAGTGTCCAATGAGGTTACGCACGTGAAGGGCTGGTGTAGAATCAGACATCTAAGTGTGCGGTGAACAGTAGCCATCATCACGTGCAATCTCCAGGAGACTTGGGGGGCATATCCTACAAGTGATACTCTCACATCTATCATGAAAAAAAATTTATCATCAAGGGCCCTTCTAGGACACGCTCTCTCATTTTTACTCTCCTCTCCTCATATTGCTCTAGGGCATTCTAAACCCAGTGATTCAAGCTCTTCTCCATCTGGGAGGGGCTTCTTTATCAGTCTCTGACTCACGCCTTTGACTTGAAACCTCCTCTCGGCTCAGGTTCACCGCCTCTGTGGTCTATCAGGGGCTGATCCTGCACATGGGCGCTACCAGCGGGAACCTCTACCTGGATTTCCTTTACTCCGCGCTGGTCGAATTCCCGGGGGCCTTCATCACCCTCATCACCATTGACCGCGTGGGCCGCATCTACCCCACAGCCGTGTCAAATCTGTTGGCGGGAGCAGCCTGCCTTGTCATGATTTTTATTTCACCTGGTGAGTTCTCTGCTTTCATCATTTCCCAGGCAATCAAAGTGTGGGGAGAGTGTCGTAACTCTTTGATAAGCCTCTGGAATGAGAACAAAGATGAGGTGCTACCTTTGTCTAAGATGTGTTTTTAAATTTTAAATTGAGGGGCCGGGCGCAGTGGCTCATGCCTGTAATCCTAGTACTTTGAGAGGCGGAGGCACGTGGATCACCTGAGGTCGGGAGTTCGAGACCAGCCTGGCCAACATGGTGAAACCCTATGTTTACTAAAAATACAAAAGTAGCCGGGCTTGGTGGCAGGTGCCTGTAATCCCAGCTACTCTGGAGGCTGAGGCAGGAGTATGGCTTGAATCCAGGAGGCAGAAGTTGCAGTGAGCCGAGATCACACACTCCAGCTTGGGCAACAGAGCGAGACTCCATCTCCAAAAAAAAAAAAAAAACAAAAAAACCCCCAAAATTAAATTAAGTTTTAACATACATACAATCAGCAAACAATAAGTGCACGACTCCATGAGTGTGTAAAAATGTGTACACCCGGGCAGCATGATCCTCATAAAGATGGAGAACAATATGCCAACTTCTCCAAAGCCTCCCTCATGCTCCTTCACAACAACCCCCGCCACCCCTCCAAGGTCACCACTACCCTGCCCTTTGTCACCACAGATTGTGTCTGTTCTTGAGCTTCATATAGATGACACCATACCAAATACATTATTTTTGTTGTTGTTGTTGTGTTTTGAGACAGAATCTTGCTCTGTTATTCAGGCTGGAGTTCAGTGGTGCAATCAACAGCTCACTGCAACCTTGAACTCTTGGGCTCAAGGTATCCTCCCACCTCAGCCTCCTCAGTAGCTGGGACTACAGGCGTGAGCCTCCATGCCAGGTTAATGTTTTCATTTGTTGTGGAGATGGAGTCTTACTATGTTGCCCAAGCTGGTCTCAAACTCCTGGACTCAAGCAATCCTCCCACCTCAGCCTTTCAAAGTGCTGGGATTATAGGCACAAGAAATTCATCATTGCACCTATGAGATCCACCCATGTTGTCACATGAAAGTGTAGTTGGTACTTCAAACAAAATTATTGTGTAGCATTGCATTGTGTAAATGTGACACTCTGCATCCCTTTCACTGTTGATTGTCACTTGTGTTGTTTCCAACGTTTGCCACTTATTGGGACTAAAATCATCCTTGCACGTATCTTTGGGTGGGCACATGCTCTCATTTCCCTTGGGTACAGGTCTGTGAGAGTACTTGCTGGGTCCCAGGGAGGCATATGTTTAGCTCTAGCAGACACTGCCAAACAGCTTTCCAAAGTGGTTAGACCATTTTATGCTCCTCCCAGGAACACATGGGAGCTCCAATTATTCCAGATCCTCCCAACACTTGATATGGCTCGTCTTTTTAAGAGTGGCCATTTCGGTGGATGTACACTTTAGTCTGTAATTCTTACAATCAAAGATAAACCAAGCTACATTTAAACCTAAAGCAGATTAACTTCCGTCAGTTTTAATTTGAGTACATAAATTGCCTTTCACATTCACTGCTCTTGGATATGTTGTAAAATAAATACAAGGGCAGATTTGCTCTTTTCTCCGTTTTTATTGCATGTGCTCTGCACTTGTTGGTTTAGTGAGTCATTTTGACAGGCTTTCGGGCAGGGTATTGTAGAGACCGTTCTGTGAAATCTGTATGCCCAAGAACTAGGCTATATAGATCAGGCTGGAAAGAAAAATGGGTGGGGAAAGAAAGCTCAGTTTTCTTTTCTCTTTTTTCATGGAGAAAGAACAGAGAACACAGGAAAAGGGGCAGCATGGATTTGAAATAGATTTTGCCCACTTTCTTCCCAATCTCTCTGTTTTTGGAATCCTGGGTAAGATGTGACGGATGGGCAGACTTTTAAAAAGTTAACAGCATTGAGTGCCAAGAAGGAGGGCAATCAAGGGCTAAGTCCATTCAGTTGTCACCTGGACAGCGCCCAGGCATGGTCCCCTCCCCAGCCTCCTCCTCCCAGTTCCTGCCCGCCCCTCGTCCCTCTGTCTTAGTCCTTATCACATTTTAGGACAGTCATTCATTCCTCCAGCAGGAAATATCTCCAGGCTTTCTATATGGCTGGCGGGTATCTAGGCGCTAGAATTTCAACCATGAGCAAAGCAGAAAGAGTTCCTGCTCCATGGAGCTGACATTCCAGAGGGAAAAGAGAAGGATGTCAGTGCTTTCTACAACAGGCACGGGAGGTCTGAGGAGGCCTAAATGAAGTGGGAAGAGCCATGTAACAATCTGGGGAGAGTTTTCTGACACATGCAAGGCCCTTGTGGGGAGAAGAGTATGGCATTGCGGGGACCGCTCAGGATCTAGGGACCAGGGTCAGGTGAGCTCGTGGGGAGCAGTGCAGCGAGGCATGGAGTGAGCTGGGAAATAGCCAGCTGTGGACTTCATCCCAAGAGTGGTAGGAAACCACTGGTGGCTTTGAGCAAGGGTGGACTTGACCTGACTTCAGTCTTAACTGGATCCCTCTGGCTGCTGTAACGAGTGGCCCTGGTGGTGCAGAGTGGAGACGTGGTCGGTTCTTTGAAGCCAGGGATGCTGTTCACCTCTGGTCAAGCATCACCAGGCTAACAACCTATGAACGTGGACCTCCCTTGAGGCATTGGAGTGAACTGCTTGCCTTTTATCTTTTAGAAGCTAGATGAGGTGTGGTCCTTAACAGAAGGCTCAGCTTGGCTTCTCTATCAGGGCTGAGAGCTGCAGGAGGCAGAGAGACTGTATCGCACCCGTGAGACGGGCAAGGGGCACTCTCGTTTGGACCCTCACACTGGCTAAGTGAAATGAAACAAGACTTCCATAAATAGCCAGTATCTGGGGACAAGGGTCAAGCTGACATCGTGTCTGTGACCACAGAGGCCTTTATAGTAAGCTGGTGTGTCACAGGGTCACTTGCATTTCAGTGCTGGGGGTAACCCATGCAGAGAAGATGCTGGTGGTTATTAAGGATCTGAGCTTCATTCCAGTGGAGCCAAAATCTTTGATCATTCTCAATAGCGAGAGGGCTTTCTGGGCCTTCAGATGGTCAAGAACCCCACAGCAGCCTGCCAGCGAGAAACAAGGGCTCGCTTCCCTAATTCTCAGCCTCTGAGACTTTTACGAAAGGTGATTCGGTTAAAACTATATTGGAAACAAATATTAGATTGAGGAGTAGAAATCTGTTTTGTTAGTTTAAGAACTACTACTAGGGGGATTATGTTTATTGAGTACTTTTTGTGTTTCAGGCACTGAACTAGCAATGGATACTATCATGTAATAAATAAAAAGCCAACTTTAAAATTCTGTGGTCACAGTGGACATTTGACACACATCAGCTCTAAGTCTCATGACGATCTGTCAGCTGGGTGTCATTATTCCCATTTTACAGCCCAGGAAACCAGGCTGAGATTCAAAAAGCCCATTCTTTTCCCTGCACAATGGAGTCTTCTTGAATATGTCATCATCAAATCCCCAAATCTCTTGAGACTCAGTTGACTTATCTCTAAATGAGAAAGTTAGATAAGACAACCTTCCAGGCCCACCAGCTCTGACAGTCCAAGCATGACCCACCGTGGCCTCTCTCAGTAACTCAGAGAACGAAGCCCCTATCCACCACCCGCACCCTCTTTGTGCTTCCTTTCCAGACCTGCACTGGTTAAACATCATACTCATGTGTGTTGGCCGAATGGGAATCACCATTGCATTCCAAATGATCTGCCTGGTGAATGCTGAGCTGTACCCTACATTTGTCAGGTGAGTGCATGGAACAGGGGTAGCCAGTGACATGGCTGTGAACCCACCAGCTCAGTGGGAACCAACTTCTCCAAGGTGCTTCCTCAAGATGCCCCCGCATTGCTCAGTTTGGACATTGAGGGTCATTGTTAAGAAATCACATTCAGAGAGTTGGGGTGAAGCATCAAGAGAGGGTCAACCCATAATTACGGCAAAAAATGTGAAACGGGACCCTGTGAGCTGACAGATGGTGTCAAAGTTGTTCTGTACATACAACAAGTAGAAGAACAAAAGGCGGCTGGTGTAGAGAAGTGAGCACTGGACAGGGACTTGGGAGATCTGTGTTGTAGCCCTGTCCTTGGCACTAATTTATTGTATAAACATCAGCCATTTCATTGACACTTCTGGGCATCATTTTCTTAAACAGCGGACATTTGTATAGTGACACATGAGTATTTCCATACTTGTGATTCCATTTAGCCCTTAAATTTGTTCTTGAGTATGATTATCCCCATTTTACATATGAGGAAGCTGTGATTTAGAAAGGGAAAGAAGCCTTGCAGGGATCAGACAGCTAGAAAGAAGCAGGGCTGGGTCAAGGACCACATCCTCCTGACCTGGAACCCTGTGGTTTTTCCATTACAGCACGTCACTGTTGTGTAAACTGAGGAACTTTTCAAAATTGTGGTAAAATATACATATTATGAAATTTACCATCTTAACCACTTTTAAGTGTACAGTTCAGTAATGTCAAGTACCTTCACACAACCAAGCTCCATAACTCTTCATCTTGCAAAACAGAAACTCTGTACTCATTAAACACTAGCTCCCCATGTTCTCCACCCTCCAGCTCCTGACAACCACCTGTCTACTTTCTGTTTCTTTGAGTTTGGTTAGTTTTAGTACCTCATATAAGTGGAATCATATAGTATTTGTCTTTGTATGACTGGCTTAGATCACTTAGTGTAACGGCCTCAAGGTTCATGTATGCTGTAGCATGTGCCAAAATTTTCTTCTTTTTAAAGGCTGAGTAATATTCCATTGTACATATGTACCACATTTTGTTTATCCATTCATCTCTCAATGGACACTTGGGATGCTCCACTGCTTGGCTATTGTGAATAATACTGCTATGGACATGAACGTACAAGTATCTCTTCAAGACATCTTTCAGTTCTTTGGGGTGGAATATCCAGAAGTGGAATTACTGGATCATAATGTACTTTCTATTATTAGTTTTTTGAAGGAACTGCCATATTTTTTTCCATAATGACTGCACCATTTTACATTCCCACCAGCAGTTCACAAGGGTTCCAGTTCCTCCACATCCTTGCCAACACTTGCTAATTTCTGTTTGTCTTTTTGATAGTAGCCGTCCTAGTGGGTTTGAAGTGTTATCTCATTGTGGTTTTGATTTCTCTGATGATTAATTATGTTGATCATCTTTTCATGTGCTTGTTGACTATTTGTGTATTTTCTTTGGAGAAATGTCTACTCAAGTCCTTTCCCCATTTTTGAACTGGTTTTGTTGTTGTTGAGTTGTAGCAATGGTTTATACAATCCGGAGATTGACCCTTTATCAGGTATAAACCTGCAAATATTTTAGCCCGTTCCATAGGTTACCTTTTCATTCTGTTGATTGTGACCTTTGATGCACAGAAGTTTTTGATTTTGATGTAGTCTAATTTATCTCTTTTTACTTTTGTTGCCTTTTCTTTTGGTGCTGAAGAACTTACTTTTTTTAAATCAAGTTTATTGAGGTATAATTGACATAGAGTAAAATTCACTGCTTCTAACATGCAGTTAGATTAGTTTGACGACACACACACACACTGTCTCGCACACGTATATATAGTCATTTAGCCACTGCCACGATTAAAATAGAGACTATTTCCCCCTCAAAAGGTTCTTCATGTCTCTTTGCAGTCAATCCCCTTTTCTTCTCATCTCCAGACCATGCAGTTTTAGCTTTTCCAGAGTGAGCTGTAGATGAAATAATAGGGCATGTCACCTTTTGTGTTTGACTTCCTTCACTTAGCATGACGAAACTCACCCACTTGTTGGATGTATCAGTGTTTTGCTTGTTGCTGCGTAGTCCTCCAGCATGTGAATGTCAGTGCGCCACAATTCATACACTGTTTAGCTATTCATCACTTGAGGGACATTTGGACTGCTTCCTTCAGAGTGATTCTGATGCAGACGCTATAGACACTTGGATGCAGGCCTTTGAGTGGATGCATGTTTTCATTTACGTTGGGTTAAAAACTCAGGAGTGGGATTGTTAGGTCATATGGTAAGTGTGTGTTTAACTCTATGAGAAACTGTCAGACCATTTTCTGAAGTGACTGTGCCATCTTGTGTTCCCACTAGCCGTGTTTCAGGAATCCTGTGGTTCCACATTCTCATCAGCGTTTGGTGCTGTCAGCCTTTTTTTTTTTTTTTTCCAGATGGAGTTTCACTCTTGTTGCCTAGGCTGGAGTGCAGTGGCATGATCTCCGCTCACTGCAACCTCTGCCTCCCAGGTTCAAGTGATTCTCTTGACTCAGCCTTTTGAGTAGCTGGGACTATAGGCATGCACCACTGCGCACGGCTCATTTTTTGTACTTTTAGTAGAGAGGGGGTTTCACCATGTTGGCCAGGCTGGTCTTGAACTCCAGACCTCAGATGATCTGCCTGCCTCCCAAAATTCTGGGATTACAGGCGTGAGCCACTGCACCTGGCCTGGTGTTGTCAGCTTTCTAAAAGTGGTTTTGGTAGGTAATGGTATTATTGTGACTTTATTTTTCCTAATTACTAATAATGTTGAGTATCTTTGCCTGTACTTACTGCCTTCTTGGAAGTTTTAAATGAAGGTTATTTTAATTATAAAAGTAACCATTTTGCTTAAAGTTCCAAGAAATTCTAGTTTGTTAGAAATTCCGTATGTTACCTTAAACTCTTTTTCCTCTGTATACATTGTTTCTTCTCCTTATGTCATCATACCAATAGTTTCTAGGAAACACCCCAGCTCCCCAGTCTCATCTTATACATGCACAGTGCTCTGAGCCCTTCAGTAAAGCCAGAAGACACCAGGATGGCCTTGATTCACTCTTACCTGACTAATCATTTATTAAGAGGCCATGTCTGAGACTCTCACTGGTAAAAAGTTACTTGGACTGAGTACAGGAGATGAAGGCAAATTAAAGAGAAAACCTTCTATATTTGGCAGTTCTGAGCCTAGAGTCTAAAATAGCCAGGCCAAACAATTCCATTGTCATGGCCACCGGGCCAAGGGGACTGACTCAAAATGTAAACTGTGAAAGGTACTGAGTGCATAGTTCTCTAGGGAGAAAGGGCAAGTAATCCATCCCTGAGGAGCCCTTGACCACTGCTCAGAGAGCCGGTGGGAGAATCCTTCTCATTCACTAGGGACGGAAGCTAGATGTTCAGAAAAAACTCTCAACTTCTTACCTACACACACGTGCACACACAAGGTAAGACAGTCATTCGAGTTCCAATATTTCTAATCAATTGAATCAAATTTAATTTGCAGGGAAGGGATAATTTCTGTGGCTTTATTACTTTATAAGCACTCCAAGTTTAGATAGTCTCTATGTAAAGCATTTTGGCCCTGACTCTGTTCCCGGCGGCTTCAGAGTTGGACGGCTCTTCCCCCCCTCACTTTGTGCAGCACGTGTTGTAAAAATATTCATTTGGCATTAATATTCACTGCCTCGCTTTGAAAATGATCTTTCCATTTGTATCTCCTCACCTTCTTATGAGCTCCTTGAAAACAGAAACCCCGTGTCAGGTCATACTTCTCCGTACCTCACAGAACTCTTCTATGGCCACACTCACTACACGCTGTAGAATGGCTCAATGAACGAAGCACCACAAACCTCTGAATTGTAAATAAGGTGCCTAGTTCCCTACTTCTTCTAGCTTCCATGTGCTTGCCATTTTTTTTTTCCTTTTTAACAATAATTTTTTAAAAATAGTAAAAAATAACGGAGTCTTTTCTTGCACCTCTTGAAAATCACACAAAAGCTATCAGAAGAATGAGGGAAAATGCAAATGCGTTTGAAACCAGGATAACATGAAAAGACAATCTACAAGAGGAAGGGCTGCCTAGTGTGTGAGGTCTAAGGGGGACCGAGAAGATTCCAGGAAAGGACCCCTGTGACAGCAAATCATAGGCAAGGCCAGCAGCTTTCCAAAGTAGACAGCGCGCCTTGAAGGGTGTGACCCGTGGCCCCTTGTTTGGAGGAACAGAATGATGGGTGCATGGGCTGGAGGTGGAAGCTCCCTTCTCTGGAGATTGTATGGTTGAAGGTGAAGCAGGGAAGGCAAGGCTGTAAAAGAAGATGCGCAGGAACTTTCAGACAGCAGTTACTGAGAGGCCGGTGGAGGAGACTAGTTACCACACCGTCAGCCGCTGTAGATGAGGAATAAGTGAGCTAAAAGCATCTACTCACATACAACCCTGATCAAAGAATTTCTACTAGCCCAGAACATGGCCTGGCTGCTTCCCCACAAACACTTCTAGAAATGACTGATGGAGGAAGAAATCACAGTATGAAAAGACGAGTAATAAACCAAACAGTAACTCATTCAGGAACTACACAAACATACCATGAGATAAAGGGCGAAAGGAGCAGAAAAAGCAAAAGGCAAATGAAGAATACTTACCAGAAAAATACTGTAACAACATAGATCAACGTTCTAACCACATATATGACCAAAATGTAAAGTATTCATAAATCAGTCATCTCTAGCAGAGGTATAGTTCTAGAGAGAATATCTGGCAAGGCAATAGAAGACACCGAAGCTGTCTTAGGAAAGAAACAAAACAGAAAAATTAAGAAGTGGAGAAATTCTTGCATTTGAGAAATGAAAATCAATGTGAGGGAAAGGCAAGACAGGACTAAGAGTTGCAAAATAAAATGGAAATAAGAAATAAGCAGAGTTTAATCTGGGCACAGTGGCTCATGCCTATAATCCCATCACTTTGGAAGGCCGAGGCAGGCAGATCACCTGAAGCCAGGAGTTCGAGATCAGCCTGGCCAACATGGTGAAACCCCGCCTCTACTAAAATTACAAAAATCAGCTGGGCATGATAGTGCATGCCTATAGTCCCAGCTACTCAGGAGGTTGAGGCAGGAGAATCACTTGAACCCAGGAGGTAGAGGTTGCAGTGAGCCAAGATCATGCCACTGCACTCCAGTCCAGGCAGGGAGACTCTGTCTCAAAAAAGAAGAAACAAACAAACAAACAAACAAAACAAAACAAAAAAAACAAAGAAATAAGAAATAAGTAGAGTTTCAAAGGTTTTGTGTATGTATGTATGTATACAGTCTGTAATGCTTTTGGTAAAAAAAAGGATATATATACACTCCCCGCCAACACACATACACAATAAATATACTTCAGGAATACATCTGAAAATAAAAGAATGCTTGAATCTATAAATTAAAGGGACACATGTAACAGGAAATATATAACCCAGTGAACAATATTAGGACATATTTTTATTTGGTTACTATACTTTAAAGATAGAGAAAGAGTCACCAACTAGTCAGACTGAAAGTTTGTCACCTATATAAAGAGAACAAATTGTTATCATTTCATGAAGACAGTCAATGCCTGCAATGACCTCAAGAAAATAAAGTATAATCCAATTATTTTTATTATTATTTTTTTGAGACAGAGTCTCTGTTGCCTGGAGTGCAGTGGCATGAGTTCGACTCACTGCAACCTCTGCCTCCCTAGTTCACGCGATTCTTCTGACTCAGCCTCCTGGGTAGCTGGGATTACAGGCATCCACCACCATGCCCAGCTAATTTTGGTATTTTTAGGAGAGATGGGGTTGGTCAAGCTGGTCTCAAACTCCTGACCTTAAATGATCGCCTGCCTCAGACTCCCAAAGTGCTGGGATAACAGGTGTGAGCCACCATGCCCAAATCCAGTGAATTTTATCCAACCAAGCTCTCATTTCTATAGAAAAGCAATAGCCGATCATTTAAAAATATCTCATATAATATGGTTCCTATGATCATTTCCCAAAAAAACTGTTAGAAAAATAATTCAGTAAGTACAGTGATGAATGGAGTAATGTGTCAGAATTATTGGTAGTGATCATTGAAATTGATATTAAAACGAGTGTGTTTTTGGCTACAAAACAGAATATGATATCACAAATCTGAAAATAAAGAAAAGTTATAACTAATAAAGGTTGAAAAAAGAAAAGAGAGAGAATGTTGGAGATGGTGTAATACACTGATTTCTTCAATACATCTTTTTTTTTGTTGGAAAAGTGTATCATTTAAAACTGACAAGTATAATTTGTTCAGCAGCAATATATTTGTAAAAACTGATAAGTAACATCCTAGGTATATTTTAAGATATAAAGGAAAACACTGAAAGTAATGATATAATCAACTAAATCAGGTTATGGAGGGATGGTTTGAGGAGGAAGTAGAAAAATACTAATTTTATGATTGTTCATAATAGGAAGTTAGTCAATACTGTCTAAAGAAATAGAGTATTAATTATATAAGGTTATACAGGTAATCATTTGACTAAAAATACAGCCCTTCCAAATTATCAGGAAAAATACACATAACCAACACATACCGAAAATAAGACACCAGAAGCAATAAAAAGCCCTGGTGTGAATAGATGATAGAATATGAATAGATGACAGCATTGATATGACAGAATTGACATGATAGAATTAAGACCAAACATTTCTGACATTTAAATAAATGAAAGGAGTCTTAACTCCTTTATTGGAAAAAAAAAGATGACTCCCTAGCTTGATTACAAAGCAAAATCCAACAATATGCCTGCATATATGAAGTATAACTTTTCTTCAGAATAGCTAAAAAAGAAGGAATGCACAAAAGCATACTAGGGAAATATACAGCAAGTGCCATAATCTAATCAAAGTTGAATTTATGGGAAGAGGTACTAAATAAGATAAGGAGGGCCCTAAATAGTGATAAAGAAGGAATCCACAATGGTTTTAAAGGGAGATTTTAAAAAATATTTAACAGAAAATTCCAATAATATTTAAATTGCTCTAAAGCCTAGAAAAAGAAGGAAATTTTCCAAGCTTAGAAAATAAAATTAGCATAATATTGATACCAAAGAACAACAAAGATAAAGGAAATGAGGAAACTACAGACATATATTTGTGAACATCGATCTAGAAATCCTAAACAATATATTATCAACCAGTGGAGAACATTAAAATAATTGCTATTCTGTATCTTAGATGAATTACTCCAGCAGTGCAAAGATGGCTCAGTATTAGAAAACCTCACAGTATAAATCAAGTTTATAAGTCAAAAGAGAAAAATTATATTATTATCTCTACTGATACTGAAAGGCATTCAATAAAATTTCTACCTCTACATTTGTTTTAAAAATTTCTAAGAGATGATATAAGCATTTATATCACTTAGGATATAGATCATGGAGGGAGGGCTTGGAAAAGAAATATAAATATATGAATGTTGTAATTAGTCATTGTAGGGAGTAAGAAATTATGCAAATAATTGCAATAGAAGAAGCTTAAAAATAATACCTTAAAGGATAGAACTTTTCCTGATTTTTTATTCCTATTTTAATCATGTTTTCAAAACAAAGCTCAAGATTGTTTCTAGGAATACAAAGTTGAGCATGGAACAAAGTGAAATTTACAATTTCTGACATCCAGTAAAAAATTACCAGGCATACAAAGAGGTAGGAAAAGAGAACCTATCTTGAGGAGAAAAATAAATACATTCAAACTGACCTAGAAATGGCACAGATGATAGAATTAGTGGACATGGACATTAGAAGAGTTATGATACCTATATTCTCTATGTTTAAGAACCTAGAGTAAAGATTGAGCATGTTAAGTAGAGATAAGGAAAAAAAAATGTTTTTAAGTCCCAAATTAAACTTCTAGAGATAAAAACACAATGTCTGAGATGAAAAATACACCACATGAGTTAACAGTAGATTAAACATTATGGAAGGAAAGATTAGTGAACTTGAAGATAGCAATTGAAACTCAAAAAGAAAAGACAGAGAGAATCAGTGAGCTGTGAGACAATTCAATGCATGTAATTGGAGTCTGTAGAAGTGAGTAGGAGATGTTAATAGAAAGAAATAATGCTTAAAATTTCTTCAAATTTGATGAAAACTTCAAATACATAGATCTAAGAATCTCAATAAATACTAACCACAAAATACATCAAGAAAGGTACATCATAAAAATCTTCAAAAGGCCAGTCTGGGCAACATGGTGAAACATTTCTACAAAATCTACAAAAATTAGCTGGGTATGGTGGTGCATGCACGTAGTCTTAGCTACCATGGAGGCTGAAGTAGGAGGCTTGCTTGAGTCCGGGAGGTGGAGGTTGCAATGAGCTGAGATCATGCCACTGCACTCCATCCTGGGCAACAGAGCAAGGCCCTGTCTCAAAACAAAAACAAAAACAAAAACAAAACAAAAACAAAAAAAATCTTAAAAAGCAATAAGAGAAAAAAGATATCACAAATAGGAACAAAGATAAGAATGACAGAAAATTTCTCATTGAAAATGATACAAACAAGAAGATGGTAGAAAAACATCTTTAAAGTACTGAAAGAAAGAAAAAGAAACTGCCGACCTAAAATTCTTGACCCAGCAAAAATACTTTCAAAAACAAATAGAAAATAAAGACTTCTTCAAACTTACAAAGTCTGAAAGAATTAATCACCAGCAGACCTATACTACAGGAAATATTAGTCTTGAAGTTCTTTCAGAGAAAATGAAAACAGTATCAGATGGAAATCTACATCTACACAAAAAAATGAAGAGCACTGAAAATGATAACTACATAGGTAAATGGACATATTTATTTTTTTCTGGTTATTTTCTTTAAAAGACAATTGAACTTTTTAAAGCAGGGATTGGCAAACTTTTCCTGTACAGAGCTGGATAGCTAATGTTTTAGGCCTTGTGGATTACATATAGTCTCTATTGCATATTATTCTTTGTTTTTTTTTTTTAAAAAACTTTTTAATCATGTAAAAACCATTTCTAACTCAAATCTAAAAATGTTGTCTTTAGCCTGTGGACTGTAGTTTGCCAATCAAAACAATAATCACAATGTGTTGTGCAAAGTCTAGGAGGGAAGAAATACAAGTATACTATTGTAAGTTTCACATGTAATCTATGAATGTTACAATATTACTTGAAGGTACTGTGATCAAAGAGTTAGGTTTACTATAAACCTAAATCAAAAATTAAAAAACAAAATAATTATAGCTATTAAGCCAACACAGAAAATAAAGTGAAATCATTTAAAATAACTTGTAAGAAGGCAGAAAAAGAAAGGGTTACAAAGGACAAACAGAACAAAAAGAAAACAAATAGCAAGATGATAGATTGAAACTCGATCATACTAGTAATCACAAGAAATGTAAATGGTCTAGAAACTCCAGTTAAAAGGCAGAGATCATCAGATTGGACAAAAAAGTGAAACTCAATCACCTGCTGTCTACAAGAAGCTCACTTTAAATATAAGCCGGCGGTGGGGGTGGGGGAAGATAGTTTAAAAGTGAAAGCATCCCCAGCAACTCTTCAAGTGGAAAAGACAACTAGTCACAGTTTAAATCTCATTCTCCCAAGAAAATGCTCATCTTAGCACAGACCAAAGCTTGCAGCCATAGGAAAGGAGCTTGAAGTTGGGATTTCAACGATTAGTCTTATCTTTCTCAACAACTACAAACTCAGCACCAGATTACCCTCATCAACACTGCAGATCCCCCGTTGTGCTAGTGCTAGAAGCTGGAATTCATGTTTTTCTTGGGAAGATCTACTTAAGGCCTGTTGCCCTGGGCAACAAATCTCTGGATCACATGCATAAGGAACCACAGTCACTGACCCTTAACCAGTGAACGCCAATGGCAGATCCCTTATTCTGATTAGGTCTCCTTTTTTCCCCATGTGCCTCCTCTAAGGGTCACTTGTTGGCTATTGAGGTGATGGATTGGTGAGTCAGTCCCTGGTGCAGATCAGTCAGGATTTCCCTCCTTGCTTGACCCCACTCCCAGGGTCTTAGGGCTGGGAAGGGCCCAAATCCCACTAGACTCAGCCACTCCCAGACATTGTGCTTTCCTCACAGGTGATGACAGGTCATGGACCTAGGACAGGAGTGCGGTAAAATTGAAGTTTAGAGCAGGGAGCATGTGTTCTTTTTATCTTTGTAAGGCTTGCAGCAATTCTTCAGGAATTATACAACTAAGAGCTAAATATTTGAATGTATAGTTAAAAAGAGGTAGGCTCTCTGCCATTGCATGGGCAATGGATGGCTCATATCCACTTTCGCTCTAGCCTATTACCTCCTCTCAATACCCTCTGGGCTGGTCCTCATGGTTCCCCCTGACCCCTGCAGTTTTCTTCTGAGGTGCTGAGCACTGGATACCCACAGCAAGCTGCAGGTATTGGCATTGTGTTTGTTTTAGGATCAGGTTAACATTTGGAAAAGTGAATCACAGAATTACCATATTTTTTGTCCTTTGTATTTTATCAGGAACTTTGGAGTGATGGTGTGTTCCTCCCTGTGTGACATAGGTGGGATAATCTCCCCCTTCATAGTCTTCAGGCTGATGGAGGTTTGGCAAGCGTTGCCTCTCGTTTTATTTGGTAAGATTTTGTGAAGCATATATTATTTCTTCTTTTCCAGCTTGGCAGTGGGCTCAGCATGGGTGGAACTGAGTGTGAGTACTCAGTCATATTTGTGAGTGAAGGGAATGATATCTCTCAGTGAGTTTACAAAAGGCAAGGATGGTGATGCTCTTGGGATGTCTCCTGGCTTATTCTCTCTTGCTTCATGGGAAAGATAAGAAACCATTCCTAGGATATGGGTCAGGGATTTCCATCCTCTCGCTCTGGACTCCAGTCATTCATACTATAGGACAGAATCTGAGAGACCTTTTGACATAGTCTCCTGATAAATGTGATCACCAATTCTTACACATTTAACATATAATTGCTAGAGTCTTGAAGATGCTGAATTATCACCTGTCTTCTGTATCTAGATCTTAACAATTGAGAACACTCACAAGGAGATGAGTGGGAATCAAAGTTCTGTATCGCTTTCTTTCTGATACAGTTGGATGAGAGAAGGGAGAGAGGATTCCTACTTATCTCTCCAAACCTAGGCCAGGGAACTTCCAAGACCCTGCTTACCCACTTGATAGAAGGCAACAATTCCTGGTTGTTTGCACAGACCTGCCATGCCTGGGCACAGTTGAATACAAAAAGAGGGGTGGAGGAAGACATAGGGAAAGGGAGAAAGGAAGAAGGAGGGAGAAAGGGAAGTAGAAGGCGAGGGGAAAAAAGAGGGAGAAAAGAGTGATGGGAGGGGTCCACCCTGCCTGCATATAGACTGTGCTCTATAGCTAATTCTATGTGTATATGTACCCCAATCAACAGATCCCCAAATACTTAAACATCAGTTACTATGGAACTTTATACTTCTATCGAAGTAAAATGAAGGCAATGTTTCCTTTACTTACTCTGACATTTCCCCAGTTATCCTATTGTTTTAATTTTCTTTTATAAATGTTGCTAACTTTTTTTCTTTTAAAAAAAATAGTATCTGTCCCATCCGTGTTGTCTCTTCCTCTCTTTGGCTGGCTGTGATTATTTCTGTAAATGACATTGGCTGTGCTCTAACGGCTCCATTTGCAATCTGTTTCCTTTGAAGGGGTGTTGGGCCTGCTTGCCGCGGGAGTGACACTACTTCTTCCGGAGACCAAGGGGGTCGCTTTGCCAGAGACCATGAAGGACGCCGAGAACCTTGGCAGGTGAAGCCCATGGTGCCCAGGACTCTGAGGCCCATGAGTCTGACCCGCCGTCCAAAAGGGGCCTAATATCACTCCACATTCCTCATTTCCTCTATCTTAAAAGTTTAGGAGAGCTTTACAGATATTTGTGTGTCTTTTTATTACTCCCAGAACTGCTGTGAGGTAAAAAAAACCATGATAGTCACTGACTTTATGTAGGAAAATAATGAAGAGCATGAGTTGACAGTTATCTGTTCTTGACTGCATGGCAGAGAATGATTTGTCTGTGATGTTGGCTGTGGTGCACCAAGATCCCTAGCTCATCCCAAGAGTTACAAGATCCCTAGCTCATCCCAAGAGTTACATGATCCCTAGCTCATCCCAAGAGTTACAAGATCCCTAGCTCATCCCAAGAGTTACATGATCCCTAGCTCATCCCAAGAGTTACAAGATCCCTAGCTCATCCCAAGAGTTACAAGATCTCTAGATCACCCCAAGAGTTACAAGATCCCTAGCTCAACCCAAGAGTTAATGACTCTGAGTGGGGAACATTTTTAAATCAATCTTCTGTCCTCTGAGCAACTGTCTCAGATTCTTTAGTAATTTTCTTCACAAAATTCTTTTGACAGAGAGCAAGATTTGCTGGAGTTTCATATTCTAGTCTTAGAGCAATAAGAAAGGAAATGAAGGAGCAGTGCTTGATGAGGTGATCTCTCTCAGGATCCTTTACAGGCTCAGTTCTATGGATTCCACAGCAAGGATGCATGTGTCCTTGGGAATAGAGAGAGAAAAGTCTATGCAGTCCTACAGACTTAGGTTTGAACCTAGGTCACCTGACTCAGTAGGCCATGTGACTTTGGGAATGTCATCGAACCCTATGGAGCTTTCTTTTTCATTTAATTTCCATGCCTGCAAAATAGTCACAATAATACTTAATTTACAGAGTTTCTTTAAAAATCCAAACAGATTAAGTAGGTGACAGTGACTAATCCGTTGCCTGGCATATAGTAGGTGGTCAATAGAGCTCAGATTTTCTCCATTCTTCTTGCAAATTGTGCTGTTTCCCCAGTGATCCTCAAAACTAAGTGTGCAGAAGAAGCACAAAGGGAACATGCTAAAATGCTAAATTCCTTAGCTTTCTTGATTTTTGAGTTAGAATGTGAATGATGCAACTCAGGAATCTGTTTTAATAATCTCTGCCAACAATGCCCATGCAGATAGGCACCCTGTACACCTCACTTGGAAAAATTCTGGATTTCTCAGTTCTAATAAGGGCAAAATACTATTTTAACAGTAAATGCATTTTCTAGTTGCTGATGATTTCCTTCTTTTTGATCCCAAATGTTGTGTTATCTGATTTACAGATGTTTCGTTCTAGTTTGTTAACAGCCACTTGGTTGTCTTTTTTTTTTTTTTTTTGACTTGGAGTTTCCCTCTTGTTGCTCTGGCTGGAGTGCAAGATATGGCACGGTCTTGGCTCACCACAACCTCCGCCTCCCAAGTTCAAGTGATTCTCCTGCCTCAGCCTCCTGAGTAGCTGGGATTACAGGCGTGTGCTACTGCACCTGGCTAATTTATTATTTTTAGTAGAGATGGGTTTTCTCCATGTTGGTCAGGCTGGTCTTGGACTCCTGACCTCAGGTGATCCACCCACCTCGACCTCCCAAAGTGCTGGGATTACAGGCATGAGCCACCACACCCGGCCTGGTAGTCTTTTAAGATGTTCTGTTTAATCCCTTTACTCCCTCATCCTAATCATTCCCGCCCAGAGCCCTGAACCCCCTGAGCATCCTCAGTTCTTGACAATACTCTTCACATGTTACGATAATTGTTTATTTCATTGTCTGTCTTCTCCACTATACCAATTCCATAAACAGTAGCCACAGTCTATGGCCAGAGTGATCATGTTGATTACTCCTTCTTCCCCACTCGCAAGGGGAGAATGTCAGGAATGGAAGTGACTGCAACTCTAGCTAAGCTTCATGGGGTGCTGACTGTGTGTGTCAGCCTCCCTGAAATGTGCATTTCATCAAATCCTCCCAAAACATTGGGAGGCAGCTACTATGGTTATCAGACCCATTCCACAGATGAAGGAGATAATGACATGTATCCCAAAAGTCACCAGATTCAAAACGAGTTAGCCAGCAACATGATCAACCTTCTACTTCAGGGGTTGTCTGACTCTTTCTGGAAAGGGTCAGATAATAAATATTTCAGACTTTGGGGCCCTGTGGTCTCTCGTGCCACTACCCAGTTCTGCCCCTGCATGGGAGAAGCAGCTGTAGACAATGCATGAAGGAATGGTTGTGTCTGGATTCCAGTAAAATGCTGTTTATGGATGTTGAAATTTGAATTTCATGTCATTTTTTAAGTGTTGAAATATTTTCATTTTTTCCAACTATTTAAAATGTAAAAACCATTTGTAGTTCACAGGTTGTACAAAAACAGGCTATAAGCTCAACTGGGCCACAGGCCGTAGTTTGCTAAGCCCTTTTCTTCTTTGTTGTTTGTCATTCTTAATTTCTCTTTGTCTTGACATGTATGCATTTCTTTGTACAACTTTGCAACAGTTTCATCATCAACAAACTGATTGCTTATTTATTTATTTTAACTTCAACTTTTAACTTTGTTGTTACAGAAAAGCAAAGCCCAAAGAAAACACGATTTACCTTGAGGTCCAAACATCAGAACCCTTGGGCACCTGAGAGAGTTGCTTTGCGGGCATGGAGTGTTGGAGGGATGAAGATGGAGTTATCTTCTGCAGAAATTCCTAGACGCCTTCACTTCTCTGTATTCTTCCTCATACTTGCCTACCCCCAAATTAATATCAATCCTAAAGAATGGTTTGCGTGGGCTTTGTTTTATTTTGTTTTCTTTCTTTTAAGCTCTCCAAAGCCTTGGCTATCTTCCACCTGTGCATTTGTTCTAGGGAAAGCTGTTGGTGCTATTGGTATCAGGCACTTAATTATCTAAAGACTTTTGAAGATCAGTAGAATTTAAATACTGCTATAAAAGAAGCCTATGTAACTGGATTCCTAGAATAAGTATTCTAGAAAGAATTTTCTAGAAAGAAAATTAGTTTGATTCACTCTCTGAAAGAAAATGCCTTTGCGTTTGTAGGTATCTATATTGGTGAAAGCCTTTCAACATGTAGATTGCTTGGAGAGTACGATTAGCCTTCCATATCCATGGGTTTCACATCTGTGGATTCAACCCACTGCAGACTGAAAATATTTGGGTAGCTGGGGTTGGTGGCCCACGCTTGTGATTCCAACACTTCGGGAGGCTGAGGCAGGAGGGTTGCTTGAGCCTGGGAGTTTTCGACCAGTGTGGGCAACAGTGAGAGCCTGTGTCTACAAAAAAGAGAAAAAAGTTAGCTGGATATGGTGGCCCACACCTGTAGTCCCAGCTATTAGGGAGGAAGAGGTGGGAGGCTCACTTGAGCCCAGAAATTCAAAGCTGTAGTGAGCCATGATTATGCCATTGCACACCAGCCTGGGCAACAGAATGAGACTGAGACTCTCTCTAAAAAAAAAAGAAAGAAAGAAAGAAAGAAAGAAACAAAGAAAGAAAGAAAGAAAAAGAAAAAAGACAGAAAAAGGAAAAAAAAAGAAAATATTTGTGCAGAAAAGATGTTTGCATCTGTACTGAATGTATACAGACTTATTTTTTTGTCATTATTCCCTAAACAATATGGTATAGCAACTACTTACTTAGCATTTACATTATATTAGGCATTATAGTTAATCTAGAGATGATTTAAAGTATAAGGGAGGATGTAGGTAGGTTATATGCAAAAATGACATCATTTTATATCCAGGACTTGAACATTCTCAGATGTTGGTGTCCATGGGGGTCCTGGAACCAATCCCCACGGATACCGAGGGGCAACTGTATTGGTTTTTAGTACGGAAACTCTGCCAGCAAACCATGTCCTCGTGACCTTTACATACACATGATAGAATAAAACACGCTCCTCATTCAAACACCAGAAGCACCATGGCCATTTCAGGGAAGATATCTCTGTCCCCTTGTTCCAGGAAATATTTTATTCTATCTCACTCTTGGTTTTGGTTCTCCTTGGTGATTCTAGAAGGTCAACGCCTGTGCAAGCCATGAGATATCACAGTAAATATACCAAAGACAGTTCACTTCACAATGAGTTATGTGCTTCCTGAACCTACACCATGATTTTGTTCCTGGAGGACACAAAAAACTTGATTTTAAAATTTCTTTATCTGTCAGACAAATCACAAAGATAACAATAGCCAGTCTTCAAAGTATATCAGGAAAAAGCTTCTAATTGGAATTGGAGGCATGGTGAAATACACGTGGCTGTATTATAGACACTTCTGGCCTGATCTAGCTGAGGTCAGTGATAGCCACAAGGACTTAAGATCATGGAAGTGGGTGCCAAGTAGCACTTTGGTTGTCCTTTGAGAATAGACATTACTACCTAGAAACTCAAATCTTTGTCTTTGGCAAATAAACAAATAAATAAATAAATTCTCAATGGTGGAGTGAACCTAGCCCTTCATTCCAGTGTTGGAAGCAAAGCCCTTGTCCTGTATCTTATACTTTCTGATGATAATGATCACACCGTTTACTGGTCACAAATTTGTAAATTGTAGGCTTTGAATGATGTTTTTCAAATGTGTATTAAAAATGTCCTCTCTAATCTTTCTTAGAATCCTCTTGGCAAAACTTCTGTGGAAGGCCTTAAACAAACAAAAAAAAGTCACCATTAAAAACAGTGACACTCCCTGGCTAAACTTCCCCATGGCTCGTGGACACGTGTGAAAAAATGAGCACGTGTGCTGTTCTTGCAGCATAAGGCACAGCTAGTGTGTACTTATAGCACACAGCGGCACTGGTGCGGGTCACAGTAAGGTTTGTCTGACCATTCAGGAAGTGGATCTGGGAGAGTGGCAGGATCCCTGCAGGTGTGTCTGCTCAGGCTCTCCCACGGGAGGGAGGGAGCGTAATTCCAGGGAGTGGTTTAAAAATGGAGCCATGGAAACAAAGTATATTTCATATTGCCTGATGCATCATGAAGGGACATTGAGGACCCTTCCCTTCCTGCCTTCCTCACTGTTGCTGTGACAGAGCCAAAGTCTGTCTTGATAAAAGTCGGGGCGGGGGGCCGTGAAAGGCATCTGGCAGTGTGAAGGCAGAAATAAGTGGGTTGGGGGCCAGATGGCGTTCAGATGCTTAGAAAGGCTGGTAGCTGTGACTTGGGCATCAGGAAACATACAAAGTCCCTGGTCAGGGCCTTGCTGTGAAATGCCCGGGCCCTTCCTACAGGGCCAGTGCTGTGGAGTTCCCTGCCTTTCAGCAAGTGTGTGCCGTGAGCTGGGGGATGCCCCAGTCCTCCTGGGCTGGTAAGAGAGCCCAAAGATAGTCACAGCAACGAATCATGCAAGAATTCTCATAGCAGTGGGGGGCACTCAGGTGGTGCTGTGAACATCGGAGCAGCACGCCTGACCCTATGCGTAGATGGAAGGGATCTGCAGATCCCTGCAGTCACCTCCTCAATCCCGCCCCAACATGTCTTCATGTGGGTCTTGCAATGAAAGAAGTAAAATTTTACCTTGGTCAGCAAGTGATGGGTGTGAGGGCTGCAGACCAGGAAAGATCAGGATGAGGTGGTAGCTGGGGGTCTGGCGGTCCAGGGACAGGTGTCTGACAGAGCAGGAGTGATGGCGATGGGAGGAGGCTGTCACTTTCTGCCTTGCTGCAGAGGACACAGCTTTCTGTCCTGGAAGGAGGGAGGCAGCTTTCTGTCCCAGGAGACTGGACCCTGGCAAGAGCTGGATGTGGTTCCAGGATCTTCTCCACTACCTGTTGATTTTATGGCCTGGAGCAGGGTCCTTGACCATCTGAGACTCTCTCTGAGACTCCGCCTCCTTATGGCACCCCGCTCCCAGTGGTTGTGAGGATTCCAGGAACTGCAGGCTTCTCCCGGCAGAGCCCCAGAGTCAGTGTGGGGGCTGCTGCGGCATCAGGTGGCCTCCTAGCCACGTGGTCTCATATCAGCAGCTTATGGTGGATTCAACAATCTCCAGCTGAGGAAAGAATGACTGTCCCTTGACGCTTACTCCCTATACCTGGTTGCTAAGGGCAACATGTCCTATTGTCCACCCCACCTGCACCTCTGCCCAGCAGGTGGCAAGTGAATGTCAGATGTTTTGAGACATCAACAGAGCAGGCAAATTAGAAACCTATCTGGCTTAATTTAAGAGATCCCTTACAAAAGGTCATTTATGAGACACATTGATAAAGACTCAGTCATCGCCACTTTGGGAAGTTGAGGAAGCTAAGTTCAGAGACACCAAATGACTTGTGCTGACTAGCACACAATGGGACCTTGAATTTCCATCTTCTGGGTCAGATTACAGGAGGAGCAAGTATCAGTTTGCAAATTAAGCAGGAAGGAGGGCGGTTGGAGGGAGCTGGCTTTAGAGGCTGCGTCCTCTTTGGGATGAGCTTCCTGGCATTACTGATTGGGCATTTGTCCCTGGCCCCATGCTGTTGAGCAGGACAGAGGGAAACCTAAGTGTGCCCTGGGCAGAGTTTGAAGATCCCATCCCAGAGCGGTGACACTCTTGGCATCCTGTGCTCACTTGCTGATTCTGCTGTTCAGCCTGGATGGTGGCATTTATCCTCCACAGGGTTCCTGTCTGAGTAGAGCATTTCATCTTTTTATACCATTTGTAAAAAGGATATATACATGGAAACTACATACACATCTCCACATTCACATACACAGCTACATACACAGCTACATCCACACATGGTCTGGTTTATGAGGGTATTGGATTAATTTCAAACCTCTCGCAGAGTACATGCTGCTTTCTCTGACCAATCTCATCATTCGGTTAAAACAAACCGAGATTCTGGTTGTCTGGGAGTTTTGAGGAATGGCAAATTTGTGACTATAAAAATAACAATAGCTCAGATGTATTCAGAGCTTGCTGTGTACTAGCTACTGTCCTAAGCACTTTCTTATATTATCTTGTTAAATTCTCATAACATATTATATTGGGTAATACTACCTAATTGTAAAGAAAAGGAAACTGAGGCATTAGGAGGCTAAGTGGTTTGCCCAACATCACCAGGTAGTAAGTGGAAGAACCAGTAGTCTCGCTCCAAAATCCAAGTTTTAAAGCAGGATACTGCATTTCCAACTGACATCTGGGCAATAGCATTCTTATGCATTATGAAGAAAAACCTCCCAAAACCAAAAAAAAAAAAATTCATTATTTTTGTAGAGAATCATTCTTTTTATTTTTTATTTTTCCTTTGTGTACAGTCTTTATTTCAGTTTTCTTTTTCTTTTTCTTTTTTTTTTTTTTGAGACAGAGTTTCACTCTTGTCACCCAGGCTGGAGTGCAATGGTGTGATCTCTGTTCACTGCAACCTCTGCCTCCCTGGTTCAGGCAATTCTCCTGCCTCAGCCTCCTGAGTAGCTGGGATTACAGGTGCACCACCACGCCCAGCTAATTTCTGTATTTTTTAGTAGAGATGGGGTTTCACCATGTTGGCCAGGTTGGTCTATAACTCCTGACCTCAGGTGATCTGCCCACCTCAGCCTAGCAAAGTGCTGGGATTACAGGCGTGCGCCACTGTCCCCAGCCTATTTCAAATATTTGTTAAAACACCATTGTTATTCCTCAGGACAAGAGCAAAAAACACCCCCCAGAGCATAGCTTGCGTGGTCCCCGATTGCAGGCTCTGTTTCTGGAAGGTTCAGGTACAGTGCGGGAGTCCATTTGTCTACTTGGCTACACCCCTGGCTGAGGTGTCATGGGGTCAATGTCACTCAAGTTCCTGGCAAACCAAACTCCCGCAAACAGTCCCAGATTGAGGATCAGGTTCCTCTGGAATCATTCCTATCAGTGGCCAAGCCGTGGACACCCCACGACAGTCTCCCCCATTGTCAGGAACTTCAGGAGCTTCATTGGCTAAGCCTGCAGCATTCAGGGTGACCCGGTTGGAAGCCAGAGTAGTTGAGAATCATTCTTTTGGAGACAAGACTGAAGAGCATTTCCTGGCTGGTCTCAGCAGGAAGTTCTCAGGGTGGCTGCCCCTTGATGGTGTGAGAAGCACATTCTCTTTAGAACCGCAATAACCAAGCACCTATCTGCAACTAGGGCTACAGTGAGTTTGCCTCGATTATTGCTAAATTGCAGTTTACCTGATGCCTCACTTGTGATTTCGTTTAAAATTTTTAAATACCAAGAAACAGGAAAAAATAAAATAAAATAAAATTCACTTTAAATCCCACCACTTAGAAGAATTCCGTGGAGGAAAACTGAAGGTCGGTCACCGCCCCGTCTCCCCCAGCCCAGGGAGTCAGTGTTGACAGGCGGTGAGTTTCCACCCTTCCTCTACAGATGGAGCTTGCTGACTAAGGGAAAAACATCAAGCTTTTAAAGTTTGCTTTATTCAGAGGTCTTACTGAGGACTACAGCCCAGGAGAAGTCTTTCAGAGAGTTCCTTTCAGACTGCTCCAGAACACCATTTTGGCTCAGAATTTATATGCGGGTCATGGAGGTTCAGTGCAAAATCACATCAAGCTTGTTTGTAAGTTACATGAAAGCAGAATCAATCGCATCAAGGTGTGGGAGCAGGAGCACATCTGGTTATAGAGTGCAGTGGCACAATCACCAACCCTGTCAGACGTTATCTTCCATGTGGGAAAAGGCAAGGCTAGAGGCATTCAATACTTTTTTTAAAATTTTTTTTATTTTGAGACAGAGTCTCACTCTGCCCTGCAACCTGGAGTGCAGTGGCATGGTCAGGGCCCACTGCAGCCTCTGCCTCCCTGCCTCAAGTGATCCTCCCACTTCAGCCCCCCTAGTAGCTGGGACGACAGGCATGCGCCACCATGCTAGGCTAATTTTTTGTATTTTTAGTAGAGATGGGGGTCTCTTGCCATATTGCCCAGGTTGGTCTCAACTCCTGGACTCTAGTGATCTGCCTGTCTTGGCCTCCCAAAGCTCTGGGATTACAGGCATAAGCCATTGCATGTGGCCAAGTTATTCAGCTTTCGAGGAAAGACGTGACTCAGGCAAGAGGCATGGGGGCTTCTCCGGTTCCATGTGCTCCATCCTGCTTTATCTTCAAAGCACCTTTCCAGGGAGCTGCACGGCCTCCCAGTCAGGGGTTTTGTGAAACGATGTCGGTAAGCAGAAATAAGCATACCTGGCTTCCTACCTTTCTTATGAGCCATATACAAAAATATCAGGCAGGATGACCTTCTGAAGCACCAAGAATGCGTGTTTCCCCGACACTCTTCCTTTCAACCCCTATTCTGGCGACCATTGCCAGCTGAGTGGCCAAAGGGGAACCAGAAGACAAAGGCTGCAGACCCCCAGCATTGGGCGGCAGGCCAGCTATGACAGAGCCTCAGGACACCAGCCCGGGTCTCCCTGTCAATGGAGGAGGTAGAATTGTCAGGGTCGGGAAAGCTGGCTCCTAAGGGGTGCATTAGTCTCAGTGAAATTTGCCTGTGAGTAGCCAAAATCTCCAAAATATCAGGGGCTTAAAGAAGATAACATTTCTTTCTCATGTTCAAGAAGCTTGAAGGTCAGAGTGCAGCGCTTGTGTGGGATGTGGCAGTGACAGGCCCAGGTGCCTGCCGTCTCATTCTGTGGACAGTGCTTCCTCCCCGAGGTCCACGCTGTCTGCTGGGCTCCCCATTACATGCAGGAGATGGGGTACCACGAGGAACACAGATCCTCCCTTTATGGGCACTTCTGGACACTGCCCACAGCCCGTCAACTGGACCTCATGGCCAGAGTATCTGGAGAAGTGGGTGGCTTCGGGCCTTTCCTAGAGTTGAGTTGCTTTACTGTGGAAGTAGGTGAGAGGGGATGGGAGGCGGCCGAGTGCATCTGCTCTGGTTGGAGGGGTGGATGACCTTGAGGGTCTGAGTAGGGACCTGCTTGGTTGCTGTAGGTGGCCATGACGCTGCCCACCTGGGATCCCTGAGCAGGTGGACCTGAGGCAGCTCAGAGATTCCTTGTGCCGTGGGGGCAGGGGGAGCAGCATGATGTGACTTAGGGCTTGTCATGGCTGGTGATATGGTTTGGCTGTGTCCCCACCCAAATCTCATCTAGAATTGTAGCTCCTATAATTTCCACGTGTCACGGGAGGAACCCAACGGGAGGTAATTGAATCATGGGGGCAGGTCTTTCCTGTGCTGTTCTCGTGATAGTGAATAAGTCTCACAAGATCTGATGGTTTTATAAAGAGGAGTTCCCCTGCACAAGTTCTCTCTTCCCTGCCACCATGTAAGATGTGTCTTGCTCCTCCTTGCTCTTTTGCCATGATCATGAGGACTCTGCAGCCATGTGGAACTGTGAGCCTATTAAACCTCTTTCCTTTGTAATTACCCAGTCTCGGATGTGTCTTTATTAGCAGTGTGAGAATGAATGAATACAGCTGGGATGAAGGTTCCACCCACAGCTAGGGCACGGACTGTATAACTGGGACCATGTGGGAAGAAAGACACCCCGGAAAGGCTGGTGTGGGCACAGGCTGCCCAAGGAGGGACACCACCTGCAGAGCCATGGCATGAAGCAAGCCTCCCGGGACCTATGTGCCCTGCTCTGGGGACACCAGGGGAGGGGAACAACCTGCAATTCATGAAATTTACATGAATTTATGGAGGGGAGAAAAACCCTGATGTCACTGAGCGTACTTTGAATTGAGAAGATTACGTTTTCCACTGCCTGCTGGAGTAGGGGCCTGAGGTAAGAACGAAGTCATACAATTACAAGGTCATGTTCCTTGCACAATTAACTTTTGTAGCCTTAGAATTCATGGGGTTGTGCCGTCTGTATTGGTCTGCAGCTTGCTTTTTCAAGTTAACTTCTTTCCACTTCAGCACACAGGGATCTCACTGGTTTGAGCAACTGCATAGCAATGTATTGAGTGCCATCATTGATTGAACCATTTCTGCTTTCTGTTCCTAGAGTGTAGTCCCCTTCATGTGAATGTCAATGATGGGGTTGTTAGTTGGTTCTCCCACCTAATCCCGTTTGTCACACCCCCCTTAGTGGTCCGACTCTCCTTGGGAGTGGTTAGGGCAGCGGGCTGTCCCCTGGCTAGTCACCCAGGCCTTCTGCACCGCCTGGCCCAGACCCTCCTGCCTGCAGCCCAGCAGGATGGGTGGATCAGCTTGGATTTCTGTGTGTCTTGGGTGCTTATGGCACTTGGCCCATCACAGAGACAGAGAGCAGGTAAGGCGCTGTTCTGTGGGTTCCCGGACTCCCCCGTGCTTGGTCATCCTCTTGCACATCCTCTTGCGCCTTCCTCTTTTTTGTTTTTGTAAATGTCAAAGCTGTAGACTCTGTGTGCAAAACATATTTTTCTTGCTGAACCAAATCATGTTTGCCTCATCTTACATATTAGTTTTGTTCTATTTCTGTATATATAGAACAAAATATGTATTACATTTTATTTTTATGAATATATTTTAATGTATTTATAAATGTATTTTATAAATGTATTTATAATGTATTTATTTATGTATTTATTACATAAATACATAAATACATTTATTACGTAAAATACATAAATACATTTAATGCATAAAATACATAAATACATATGTATTTATTACATAAAACACATAAATACATTTATGTATTTATTTGTGTAATACATTTATTATGTATAAATGTATTTTATAAATCATAAATTTATTATGTATAAACACTTTATAAATCATAAATTTATTATGTATAAATGTTTTATAAATCATAAATTTATTATGTATAAATGTTTTTAGAAATACATTTATGTATAAGTATATTTATAAAATATATTTATTATGTATAAGTATATTTATAAAATACACTTATTATGTATAAGTGTATGTATAAAACACATTTATTATGTATAAGTGTATAAAACACACTTATTATGTATAAGTGTATTTATAAAATAGAAAAGTAAAATATATAAAATATAAATATAAAAGTGTATTTTATAAATACATTTTTATATACATTTTATATACATAAATACATTTACTTTTATATTCTATATTTTATAAATACACTTATATTTATATAAGTGCCTCCTTGGGCAGCCTGTGCCCACACCAGCCTTTCCAGGGTGTCTTTCTTCCCACGTGGTCCCACTTATATTTATATAAGTATATTTATAAAATATAGAATATAAAAGTAAAATATATAAAATATAAATATGAGTGTATTTTATAAATACATTTATTATGTATAAATGTATTTTATAAATTTTATACATTTATTATGTATAAATGTATTTTATAAAGACATTTATTTGTATATATTACATTTTATATTGCATACAACAGGGCTTACAAAATGACCTCAAACTTGCAGGGCTGTATTTGAAATCTCTTAATAGGTACATTTCCTAAACATATCACTGAAACATTTTGCTCTGACTCAATTAAATAACTCTCATCTCTAATAGGCACTATCCTTAGTCCTCAAATGCAAGAGACAACGTTTTTACCTTCCAACGCTTGAGAAGTGTACAGAGGAGGGGACCCATACCATCTCCAGTGCTGCAGTCCCCTTGGAGTGGGGTGGCTGACAAAATAAATCTCAGGGGGACTAGATGGCCTTGGTGCACAAAAGAGATCACAACAGCCCAATGGACCCCAAAAATGTACTGCCTGTTTCTGTGGCTCTCACACAGACCCTGGCTGGTGACACTAGATGGATTCTTTGCTAGTCCTAGGAGGGTACAATGGGGACCCTATGAGCTAAAGAGCAGCTGAGAGGAGATGTGAGTAATCCACGACCGCACGTTCCATCCTCTTCATAGCAGATTCTAACATTGTTTCAGGCTAGCCCTGGTCAAAAAGGCTGAACTATTCAGAGCATCATGCTTGGGCATTCAGTTACCCTAGTTTAAGAGAGAGTCTTTCAGTTTTCATCCATCCCTCAAGGGAGCCTCTGGCTGTGACTAGGATTTCCACCCAGTCTCGGGTGGCCTGCAAAATATCAGCACACCCTTCATTTCCCCACTGCTCTCTTTCTTCTCCAAGCATAGCGGGCATTTTCTTTCTAGCCCTAAACACTGGCTGTTCATAAAACCAACCCCTACCACTTATTGTCCAGCTCAGAGGTCCAGACCTCTAACTGTTTCAAGAATGTTCAGGTTTTATCAGCTCATAGTCCCAGACATGAGCATTATTAATAACATTCACAACTGTTCTTCACGACAAAGAGCTCTTTAAACATTGGATAGTGTAGCCGTGGGAGGCAAGGCTTTTGTGACCTCATTTTCATCACTCTTAATTTGTACTTTTAGCTAAATGTCTTCAAAATATTTGTAATTTCGCCCTGATTTAGTCCTCATAGACACTGGCTTGTTTAACCATCTATTTGTTGGGCCTGCACCACAGCTATTGAGATGATTGTCCAGTTTATGGGCTCCCAGATAGACTCCCCTCCAGTTCAGGACATAGAGAGGAGGCTGTCTTTTGCCTGTGGCTGTGGCCTCCCAGGGTCCCTGGGGTTCATCTAAGCCTCACTAATGGAGCTGTCAAACTTTACCTCTCTCCTCAAACCCAAGTATTAAACTCCTCCCACCCATGTATTCATTTAGGCCTTTATTTAGAAAACACTCATTGAGTACCTGTTATGTGCCAGGCACTGTCATAGACAATGAGGATTCAACAGTAAATTAAAAACAAAAGCAAAACCAAAAAACCTCCGCCCTCAGAGAAGTTACTTTCTAGTGGGGGAAAACAGACCAAAGCAAAATAAGGAAGTGACATATTATTAAATCTTTGGAAAGGATTAGGCCTTGTGGATATGAATAAAAGAGCAGAGTTCAGCAGTTCCAGGTGGCAAAAGCTGAGAAGGAAGAAATGATGAATCTTGTCCAGGACTTGTTGAGTTTGAGCAAAGATGTCCAATGGGTGGTGGGAGATGGCTTTGGGGCTTGAGCTCATGTCTGGAGAGGGAGAAACATCAGCATTTGATGGATACTGAAGAGAGGAGAATGGATGAGTAGTCTGGAATGGGAAAAGATGGCGTTCAGAGGAAAACCCAAGACGGAGGAAAGAATAGAGACTTCGTAATCAAGACTTGGGAAACTGCTGAAAACAAATGATAGTGTGGGATATAAGTCAGCCAATGATCATCATTTCACTGCTATTTGGGCGAAACCCTGTGTTTTCTGGCTCATTCTGACTTAAAACCTAGCAGAAAATATGATGGGCACTTAGAAGGAAATCCCACTGTATTCAGCAATTTAGTGACTACAACATACCGGGCAGCTGGAGGCTTCGTTCCGCCATATGTAATTTGCAAGATGGTCTTGGGTCCTGTCTTTGTTCTGGAGGGGATGAGGAGCAGGGTGATTATGTTCTAGTTCTCATATTTATAGAATGGGGAGGGATTTTCCACCTTACATTCAAGGAGGAAAAACTACTGGAAGAATTATACTAGCTTCTATTTATTTACCATCTCGTTTTCTGATGTGTGTTCTAAACATAGACACAGTTTAAGCAATATTCTAATAGAAACGTATTTTTGTCTTTAAAATTGCCGTCCCATTCCCATACATGTCAGTAGCTGGCCACAGTGGCATCCCTGCACCCTCGAATAGTTAACTTGCTCACGGCCTCTGTCTTGCTTAAGTATTTTTAAATTGCTGGATGATATCCTTTTTAAAAATTTTTTATTTTTAGAGACAAAGTCTCACTATGTCTTTCACCCAGGCTGGAGTACAGTGGTGCAGTCATAGCTCACCACAGCCTCAGATACCTGGTCTCAAATGATCCCCTCATCTCAGCATCCTAGGAGCTAGGACTACAGGCATGCACCACCATGCCTGAATAGTTTTACACAACTTTTTTTTTCTTTTTTTTTGGTAGAGACTGAGTCTCTCTGTGTTGTGCAGGCCGGTCTCAAACTCCAGGCCTCAAGCCATCCTCCCACCTTGACTTCCCAAAGTGCTGGGATTACAGATATGAGACACTCTGCGTTGCCTGCTCTCCTCTTTTTTATTAAGAAAGAAAAATGAAGATTTATAAAGCTTTGGATAATATTATGCTATAGAGATGTGGTTTGGTGGGAGGAAATAAAGCATGGTACAACAAAGTTAACCAAAAGGATCTTTAGTGTAAGAGAATGAAATAGTAGAGAAGAAAAATTGATAGTTCACTAGGGAAATTTATTTTCACATGAAAACATGATACCCAAGGACTTAGTAAAATCAGTCTAATGGGAAACTCCACATGTGCTATGACTTTGAAGACTTCCCTGGTCCCCTCAGTGGCTGGGGCTGCCTCTGATACGGGGCCGCTGTGGCTGGTCCTAAAGACAAGAAACATGCAAAGTTCAAGAAGGTCAGGGAAATGTTTTTGCCAAAGAACAAGGACTCTTGGAGATGTCTAGGGTAGCGGCAAAAGACAAAGATGCCTAAATATGGATGGTGCTCAATGCCAAGCAGAGACAATTTCAACATCCTGATGACAGTGGTTAAAGTCAAGCAGAACAAGTTGAGCCTATAAACAAGTCCACAATAATACTGAGATGGAACAAATAGCAAGCACGCCAAAGAAAAAGCACACGAGTTTCCAATAAAGTTTACAAGCTGTTCAATTAGTTCAACAAAACTGATGTGAGCCCTCCACTCCAGGTTAGATAAATACCGAAGTTAGTAATCACAAATAAGAAGCAGATGTAGAGAGGAAATAATTAAAGCATGCTTAACATGTATGATGTCTATGGTTTGATCACTTTACATTACAATATTTTGGCCATCCAGTATTGTAGTGACTTATAAACTAAGGTCAAATCTTTCAGAGGCTCAATCCAAATTGAAGATGATACATTTGGAATTGAGAATGTAGACCTGCTTTGCCCCAGTGGGAATAAATGATCTGCAGGGTTGGAGGCTGGCAGCTAGAGGCTGGAGGCCCTGAGGCATTCCCCTCGCTGTGGTTCTCAAGGCCCAGATTCAGCTACTGGTCAACAAGCCATGGAATTTTGTCTTGGGCAGAAACAGCCACAGAACTGTTCATCACTTTCAAATATTAAAAAAAAAAAATTAAAATGGTATCTTAAAATGTTTTAGTTTAGGCTGGGCACGGAGGCTTACACCTGTAATCCCAGCACTTTGGGAGGCTGCCTCTGATACGGGGCCACTGTGGCTGGTCCTAAAGACAAGAAAAATGTAAAGTTCAAGAAGGTCAGGGAAATGGTTTTGCCAAACAGCAAGGACCCTTGGAGATGTCTAGGGTAGCGGCAAAAGACAAAGATGCCTAAAGACAGGTGGATCACCTGAGGTCAGGAGTTCGAGAGCAGCCTGACCAACATGATGAAAGCCCGTCTCTACTAAAAATACAAAAATTAGCTGGGCGTGGTGGCACATGCCTGTAATCCCAGCTACCTGGGAGGCTGAGGCAGGAGAATGGCTTGAACCCAGGAGGTGAAGGTTACAGTGAGCTAAGATCAGGCCATTGCACTCCAGCCTGGGCGACAGAGCAAGACTCCACCTAAAAAACAAAACAAAACACCAAAACTCTTTAGTTTATACTGAAAGATCTGAATTGCAAGACAATTCCTCCTACCTTAGCTGTCATACTCCTAACGGTAATTACAGTCAACCCTTCAAATGGTACTTTAAATTCCAGGCTAGAACTGTAAGATTCAGAAATTCCCACAGCCCCAGGCTCCCTCCCAACCTGTCCCCTGCTCTGGGAGGGTGAGGTCAGGTCATGACCCAACCCGTACAGACCTGATAAAGCCACCAGGAAGGGACCTGGGAGCTGACCACTGAGGAGGTCAAAATGGTCACCATCGTTGTCGAATTGGAAAACAGTAATCGGATGTATGCACTTAAAACAATCAGTATTTGGGGTTTTTTTAGAAACAAAATTTGAGGGAATTATTTGATGCTGATTTACTGATTAGAGTTAGCCAAAAAGGCTACTGAAATGATAAAAACTCTTTGACCATGGGAGGCTGAATGGGAAAGAAGTGTGGGGTGGGTGGCCGAGCGGGAAAGAGGGGTGGGGTGGGTGGCCGAGCGGGGAGGAGGGGTGGGGTGGGGTGGGTGGCCGAGCGGGAAGGAGGGGTGGGGTGGGTGGCTGAGCAGGGAAGAGGGGTGGGGGGAGGCAGCAGTGTTCCTGGACCACACTGAGGGTGGGGCTGCTTATTCTCGCCGTTCAGTAACGAGATGCAGACGAACTGGGAAAGAAGAGAATTTACTTCTGTAACCGGGTACAGGGAGAAGGCTGGGAAAATGTCACCAGAGCAACTCAAAATTCCAATGTTTTCTAGAGCTTATAGGCCTTCTGAGCGGTATGTCTATGTATAAGTGTACATTCATCTAAAGATACAAGTGATTAACATGTTCTAATCTCTCAAGTCTGAGTCCTGAAGACCGTCCTCTGGAGCCTCAGTAAGTTACCTCAGTCTAGATGGGTCAAAGTGCTAGGGTGATTACCCTTATCTTGTCTCCTGCTAAATCATGGAGGTTTGGGGAGTTCATTTAGACCCCAATAAAACTTGTTTGTGGATGTCTGGGGAATTCCATCAGACCCCTGTTAAACTCGTTTAATCCTAAATGGGTCCTGTTAAGAATTCCTTTGTTATCTTGTCATGCTTCAAGGCCCAGGAAAAGCCTGGGCAAAACTCTTGGTGGGCTTTTGTTACATTACAGCCTTTGTATAAGGACACAGGCTCTATCAGCTTTTAATACTTAACTTCACCACTCAGTTGGTGCTCAAACAGTTGTCATGGAGGTCTGTCTGTTCAGCTGTTAGTGAGACCTGGCCTGCCACAAAAGGAAGAGGTATCTATGACCTAAAACAAGGACATGAAGAAATACTGTGTGGGGATTTGGGAAATATAACTTGTGATCCACAGTCATTTAAAATGAGGAAGTTCTAGAGACTTCCTTTTCCAGGGTGGTTGTAGGGACCAGCTGCTCTTGACATGACTGGTGGTATTCAAAGCTCAAGACACATTCCACTGCATCCCTACCCCATGGCCTCTGATTTTGCAGGGTCCAAACCAAAGGCTGCTCTCTTTGGATGAGAAAAACATGTTTAAGACAAATGAGCCTGGGGATGATACTTCTACCCCAAATGCCAATATGCATGAGTGGCCCTTGAAACCTTGTTCCTGTGCTGGCTTTGTTCTAAAGAACAGTTGTGCAGTATCTGACTACTACTATCCAAGGAAAACGATAGGTCATTCCGACATTTGGTGCAGAAACCCTGGTTAATTTGGTTAAAGAAGCATTTCTTCTGCCAGTGAGAGCCACTGTGTAAAGAATACAGAGACTTGAATTAATGATCAGTTAAAGAAAATGGTGCACTGGGTAATTTTTAAAATTCAACAAGGCAAATGTAGTTGGTGAATTAATGACTCGTTTAAGACTAATGAATGATGATCTTCTGATAGCAACGGTAAAAAATGCTCTTACCTGGGTGTTCTTGGATCATTACAAAATTTACCATCATCGTGGGGACACACAGCCAACAATTATTCCCCCCTAACTTTTATTTTGTCTTGGGTAGAGGCCACACAAAGGAAAACTACAGCTCAAGAAATTTCTTACCAGTTTCCATTAATGGATGCCTCCATCATCCAACCATCCACCATGAATTCAGTTAATAGTTGTTAATTGACCATCTATTATGTGCCAGGCACAGTTCTAGGTGTTAGGCTTTCAGTTAGAGGACAACAAAGGCACAATCTCTTGCCTTCATTGAATTTACATTCTAGTTGGGGGAGACAGACTAAGACATTAAGAGATCATCAAAATAGTTTCAGAAGGAGATATAGTCACTCAGGATGATAGGATGCAGAAAGACTTGAATGGATGCCCGGGGCTAATTTAGTTTAAATATTTGTGGAACCATTTTCTCTTTTTTCTTGAATACAGAGTATTAATACATGTTTACCATGGCTCCTGAATGAGTATATGATCCCCTTTTTCTACTGAAGAAGGATTAATACTATGTAATTTCATTGCTTTGAAGTTCTTTTCTTAGGGACCTTTCTGGCTCCTGGTTATAATACCCCTCCCAAACCTACTTAGGGAGAAGTTTGTGTCTTAGTTTCAGGCCTGTTCTTATTCAGTAAACTCTACTGACATTAAACCCCAGCAAGGCTGTGGATAAGTTTCTTTATCAAGTTACAATTTCTGTTTCCTTAACCTTCAGTTGCTGGAATGGAATGACCCCCAAATTCATAAATTTTAACTCTAGGCCATGGGCACAGTATTTTATTTCTCTGCTTCTAATAGGAACAGCAGCTGACGGCGCTAGCCCTGTTCAAAGGCTTGACATTTCCCAAGCAGAAGCTGAAAGAAATGCAAGTGGTACAGAGATACTGTTTGGACGTTGCAGTTTATCAGGAAAAAAGCGTGGGTGGAATCCGCTAACCAGTATCAGACTATCAGTGCCAGGAAATTTCCATTTCATTGTGAGCAAGAGAATCAGAGCAGTCTGGCTCAGAAACAAGTAGCAAATGCAATTTGCAGCAAGTGTCAAAACATGGAGCAAAGAGAAACTAAAGCAAATCTAAACTTTTCTATTATCCAGAGGTCTGTGCCCTGAAGATGTGAAGTGTGACTCACACATCCTGTGTGTGTGTGACTGTGCCAGTGCCCTTGTCCATGGGTCTTGTACAAAATCATATTTATGTATCATTGAGAAAACCATCTCATCTACTAATTCTGAAAAAGTGTAGATTTTGCCTACAAAAAGATGGAGAATCAGAGAAAAGATAATCAGATAATCAATCATTAAAACCATTTTAGGAGTTCAATACAAAATGATAAACCTGAGATAACACAGTTATACGAACTCCCCCTGTGAAAAAGGGGAACATTTTGGAATCCTCTAATGTATGCTCTTTCCAAGATTCTAGAAGGCAATGAAGTCACAGAAAGGGGAGAATTTGTTCAAACATATATCGCTTTTAGAAAAAAAAATCTGGAAAAGCAACAGAAGCAACGACAAGTAGATTGAATATTATGGAAATCAAATTTGGGAATTAGAAGATAAGTTTGAGAAATTCTGCTAGAATGAAGAGAAAAGAGACAGACATGAATTGGATGAGGAAAAAGATAAAGCACAAAGAAAGCAGATACAGTAGACGCCATGTGCATGTGTAGAGGGGTGAAGTTTGAAATTAATTCCCATTTGTTTTACTCCTGTGCTTGAGGTTTAGCCTGAGTTCTGCAGAAGCAGAGGGGAACTGTATCAGGGAAGGAATCCCAGAGATGCCAGGAGTGTGGGAAGAGGGAGGGGTTTGAGCTAACAGGAGGATGCATTATTTTGGTGATCTCCAGGGACATCTGAGCAAGTACCAAGACCATGTTGTTTGTTTGTTTGTTTATTTATTTATTTTTGAGACAGTCTCACTCTGTTACCCAGGCTGGAGTGTATTGGCTTACTGCAACCTCCACCTCCTTGGTTCAAGTGACTCTCCTATCTCAGCCTCCCAAGTAGCTGGGATTACAGGTGACTGCCACCGCACTAGGCCTGACCATGTAGCTTAATCACACTAAAGTTATTCCTCGAGCTTGGGAATGCCTGGAGCACCACCTAAACATTGGAGTATTCCATTGGTACTCTCCAATTTACATGAAAAAATTCTGGTAGAATTATTTAAATGTGAAATATAAAACCATTTGACATACTAGAATATGCTAGGGGTCACCATTTATGTAATTTTTATTCAAGCAAGACTTTCTAAACATAATACCAATTAAGAAACCACAAAGGAAAACAAATGTAGATTTGTCCACTTAAACATTTAAAAAGTTTCTCTCTATGAAAAATACCAAATAAAAAACTAAGGGGCAAATAACCAACTCCAAGAAACAATTTGAAAAAGGCTCTGACCTGTTAGTCAAGGAAAATAGAATATCCCAGAGGGAAAATGGGCAAAGAAAAAAAATAGTCACTTCATAATATAAAGAAAATTAACAATAAACATGAAAACATGTTCAACCTCACTACTCAAAGAAATTCAGATAAAATGGCCAGGAGATATTATTTGTGTGTGTGTGTGTGTGTGTGTGTTGTGTATGTGCATGTGTGAGACAGCAAGAGAGAAAGAGACAGAGAGAGATACAAAGGGAGAGGGAGAGGGAGGGAGGGAAGGAGAGAGAGAGAGCGCTGTGTGTGTGTGGCAATGAAGACATGGAAAAGCCACACTCGCATTGTGTTGGTGAAATTAATTTGTAACACATTTTGAAGGACAATCTGATGTTTATAGCAAAAGTCTTAAAATGTTCCAGCACATAGTAAACAAAAAAAACCTCTGATTTTCACAATACTCATACTCTTAACCACTTCTTTCTACTGCCTCAGAAACTGATTGCAAGTAAAAATGTAAAGTAACTGCAGTAAAGACAGTTTGATCTTTCTCTCCATCCCCCTCTCTCCCTGTCTTTTCCCTTTACCTTCTACCCTCCTCTTCACCACAGCACAATGACTAACTTTGTTCCATTTAAGAATCCTGTTTAATGATTTATGGGACTCTATTTAACTAGGGACACTGTATTTTGTACTACTGTTACCAAATCTTGCCTCTTATGGAATACTTTAGAGAGAATCACTCCACTAGTCTTAGTCAGCAGAGTTCCTTAGAGCCAAATTTAAAAGCAGGGGTTGGGGTAATCTCCTTTTTTTTTTTTTTTGAAGTTTCCCTTGGTCCTCTCATCAAGTTAATTACTATTCTGAGTATACTGCACATTGAACAGTTATTCTCTTGTACCTAGAACAGAGGAAATCTTTATTTTAAAATGTGAGCTGAGATAATGCTGTGTCAGCGTCTGACCTTGGGCGACTAATTTCCCAATTAGGAAAACTGGACATAGCCAGGCATGGCTTTGGAGGAGTCCCCTGAAAGCACCGTAGCTGGTGTCCGTTGGATACCCAGGCACAGACATTTCCTTGGCCTCCTGCCTTGGTCTGTTTGGGCTGGTACAACAAAATACCTTGGACTGGGCAATTTATAAATTATTATAAACAGAAATCTATTGCTCAGAGTTCTGGAGGTTGGGAAGTCCAAGATCAAGGTGCTGGCAGATTTGTTTCCTGGCAAGAGCTCTCTGCTCTTCACAGATGGCACCTTCTTGCTGCGTCCTCACATGGTAGAAGAGCAAAGAGGAACTGACAGGCTCCTCCAGGCCTCTTTAATAAGGGCACTAATCCAACCATGAAGGGTTTGCCCTCATGACCAAATTAGCCTCAAAGGCCCTACTTTTTAATACCATCACCTTAGGGGTTAGGTTTTAACTATGAATTTTGGAAGGATACAAACATTCAGACCATAGCACCTCCTAACAAGCCATGGCTAAAAGAAAAAAGCTACCTACCCTCTCGGCTGTGAGAACACATTCTTGTGCATTTTGTACTGACTCATGTTATTAAGGGCCCTACACAGAAAGTCTGTGGCAGTGGATGGAGGGTTGAGACCCTGACATGCCCAGTTAAGCCCTGATGTGAGGACCCCAGCCAGGGAACATGGGAACTTGGGAAATACTTCCTGAATGGCAGCAGCCTTCAAGACAAGAGTCAGCCAACATCACAGTTAGCTCTCAAGGATGATGCTCAGAGTCTAAATGGTTTTCGTACATGGGCCGTTGTAAAACACACATTTACACAATAAACACCGTGAAACAAAATTAGAACAGACCTGTTTGTGGCTTCTAATAGTACAAATGGGAAACTGAAGACAAACTGTAATTTATTTAAAAACATTTTTGTACAAGCCTTTGCCTTTTCTGGAGTGTGTATCTTGATGATACATAATGATTCTATACAAGGTCTATGACTATTAAATGAAAAACACTTCCATAGTCACCCACACAAAAATATGTCAAGTTAATTGGAACCTTTTTGTTTTGTTGGTGATGGGAATGTAAAATGTTGCAGCTACTGTGGAAAGCAGTATGGTGGTTCCTCAAAAAATTAAAAATAGAATGACCATATGATCCAGTAATTCCACGTCCAAGCACATACCCTAAAGAATTGGAAGCAAGGTCTCAAAGAGATATTTGTACACCTATGTTCATAGGAGCATTATTTACAATAGCCAAGAGGTACAAGCAATCCAAGTGACTGTTGACAGTTGAATGCATGAACAAAATGTGATGTATACATACAATGGAATGTTACTCAGCATTAAAAAGGAAGAAAATTCTGACACATACCACAACATGGATGAACCTTGCTAAGGGAAATGTGTGAATCATGCCAAATGAAATAAGCCAGTCACAAAAAGACAAATACAGTATGATTCTACTTATATGAGGTACCCAAGTAGTCAAATTCATAGAGACAGGGTAGAATGGTTGTTGCTAGAGGCTGGGAGAAGGGGAGAATGGAGAGCTATTGCTTAACAGGTATAGAGTTTTAATTTGGCAAGATAAAGAGTCCTGGAGAGAATGGTGGTGACCATTGCACAACAATATGAATGTATTTAATACTATTGAACTGTACACTTAGACATGATTAAGATGCTAAATATCTTGTGTATATTTTATCACAAAAAAAATATATCAAGCTAAATGCCCCACAGTGCTCTGGTGAGTTATTTCTGTACATGGCAAGATAGTCTCAAGTAACACATGAAGTTAGGTTATCTCCCACACATTTGACTTCCATCTGGTTAATTTCCATTTATCCTGCAGATCTCAGTGGAAACATTGCTTTCTTCAGGAAGTCCTCCTTGGCTCCCAGCCTAGGCCAGGTTTCCCTGTAACATTCACTTCTCCTTCTGGGCTGCCATTTCTTAAGTGCATTCTTTGTGTCAGTCATTGCTCTAGCTGAATATGTTCAATTCACCATTATAACCAGAACTGTAGCTTCTTGCTTGATGTCTTCTCTTCTGCTACAACAAGAATTCTATGATCTAGGAAAATAATCTGCCTCGCTCTATGCTGTGTCTCCATGTCCAGTACAGTACTTGCACATAGTAGATACTTAATGAGTATTGGTCAAATAAACACTACTGTGAATGTCAATAAAATGTTTACTTTTGCTTGTCTCCCTGTAGATTTTAACGCTGTTTTTCTCTTATGCATTGAGATTGGCAGAGGTTTTTCTGTAAGATCTATAGATCATATCGAGAATAGCAGTTTTAAAACCAGAAAATCTTAAAAATATTAATGGCAAATCTCATTTAGCCATTCTTGGTAGCTGCCAGAATCCAAAACATGCATTTCTAGTAGGTTCTCATGTTTTGGGGACTGACTCTGCTGCGTTTCTTCTAGGCTTCTAAGGACTTAACTAAATAGAAGATGGCCATCAACGTCCTTCCTGATGTTTTTATACAACATCCTTTACATTTCAGGAACAGAAAAAGCTTGAACTTTGGATCATGTAGTAGCCAAAGGTAGGTTGTCTTGATTTAGATTGATCCCCAAAGGGTTCCCAGAAAGTCTGGGGTTCACCCAAAGTCTATAAGCCAAGGAGTATTTGTGTTTCTCCCTCTGTCTTTTTTTTTTTTTCTTTTTTTCATACTCTACTCTTAAAGCTGTTTAATATGATCCCATTTGAATGACAGCTTCCTCCAATAGCTCTAGACTGGGCCTGCAATATATTAAGCATTTCAGGGAGTTTACATTATGGTAGCTTTAATCCCAGAATCAAGTTAATTACTATTCTGTCAGAATCAGCTGCCAGAATACTGTTTACTTTAGTTAATCGAAGGTGGTCATTCAAAACTGTGTTGGTGAATGCTTGCTTTTTTTTTTTTTTTTGAGACGGAGTCTCACTTTGTTGCCCAGGTTGGAATGCAGTGGCGTGATCTCAGCTCACTGCAAGCTCCACCTCCCGAGTTCACGCCATTCTCCTGCCTCAGCCTCCCGAGTAGCTGGGACTACAGGCGCCCGCCACCACACCCAGCTACTTTTTTGTATTTTTAGTAGAGACGGGGTTTCACCATGTTAGCCAGGATGGTATCGATCTCCTGACTTTGTGATCTGCCTGCCTCGACCTCCCAAAGTGCTGGGTTTACAGGTGTGAGCCACTGCGCCTGGCCAAATGCTTGCTTTTATTGTAGTTTCTGAGGTTAGCAGAAATCTTGGTATGTTGTTTAATCTTATTGATGTAGTTAGGTTGCAACATATGCAATGAGAGTTGCTTTCCATTCTAAATACTGGAACTTTTCTATTTTAAACATATGTCAAAGGAAGTAAATATGTTATTCTAAATCACATGTTCAAAAAATTACTACCAGATTTTTAGTGTTATCATCTGCTTTGAATGAATAAAAATATAAAGTTCATTTCATCTGCTTGCTTTCCAATTTTTAAGATTACTTATTGGGTCAACTGAATTAACATTGTTTTCTAACACATCAAAAGAGGTTGAATCTTCAATAACCAAAGAAAGCTCAAGTACATACTGATGTGTTTCTTTTTTTAGATAAACATTTATTAAGTTACTATAGCTCTTTTGCTCTCTTAGAATAGGAACTTGCAGGATATTTCCTTGGTTACTAACTTGCTTGATTAGTAATGCAATTGTACTTCATTCTGATTAGGGAAATACATTTTCCTTCAATAAAATGGAATGGAATATACTTGCTACAATTACTAGATCAAATACGGCCAAGAAAGACCCAGAATTATGTATAAATACAATGACACATAAGCTTCAAAGTGTATAGCCTGAAAAGTGGTGCTTCAGGGATTTAAAACTCCAACCGGTGAATTGTAATAGAAATACAAATTTTGTAAATGAAATAGATATTGAATTAAAAATCAAACCTCTTTCTTTTAAATGGGTTATATTTTTCTGGCATAGATAAATGATACACAGGAAGACTTCCGCTTCTGATAGCATGGAATAGAGAATTAGAAAAAGGACCACCAAATTTACTCGAAGTAAGAAAAATGGAGCAAAAGAGCAGAAAATAATGAAATACAAAAAAATGAAAAGATAATGCCAAGGAAGCCAAACCTAGCTCTTTGAAAAGATTAATGAAATAGACAAACCTCTGGTGAGACTGATCAAGAAACAATGAGAGAAGGCATGAATAGACAGTATCAAAATAGAAAAGGGGCATAATTATAGATCTGGGAGGTATTTATTTTTTCTTTTTAAATAGCCAAGTTCAAGAGCAAATATCTGGGAGATATTTAAAAAACTAGGAGAAAAGTATCCACAACTTTCTGCCTATGCATTAGAAAGCTTAATGAAATGAATGTATTCTTAGAAATGCCTAAGTACAAAAATTCATTCAAGAAGTAGGAAACCTAGATCATACTACAGCAATGAAATAAAATGAATGAGTGGTTAAATTCTTCACCACAAGAAAACATCAGCTAGATGGCTTTGAAGGCAAGCCCCACTAAACTTTCAGGGAGCATATCTTTCAATCCTTTGCTAACACTTGTCTTGATTTCTGTATTAATCCAAGTCCTCTGAGAAGCAAATTTCAAAGCAGAATTAAAAGTACAATAATTTTATTGGGCAAAATTCCTGTGATATAAGATGGTATGGAGCTGGGAAGGACTGTCAGAAAGGAAAGCAGAGGAAGAGAGGGGGCACAGAGGCATCCTAGTCTCCTGGGCAGTCAAGGAGAGGTTTGGCAGAGTTGGTGGGCAGATGAATCACTCAGGAATGGACCATCTGAGTCTCCCTACAAGCTCAGTCGTTGTCTGGGAGCAGCCCAAGGGAATCAAGGTCTTGAGCACACACAGCAATGGCACTCAGAGCCCAGCCTTGGCCCTGGGTTAGTTTTGCCCCCTCTTGGTGATCTGTGTATACTAATAGCAGCCTCAATTCTAAAACCAGGACTGGATGAGAAAGGAAACCTAGAAGCCACTCTTATTTATTAATATAGATTTTAAAATCCTAAACACATACTAGGAAACCACATCCAACAATAAATAAAAATGATAATGCTATGACCAAGTCAGGTTTGTCATAGAAACTCAACAGTAGTTTAACATTAGACAATCTATAAACATAATTAATCACACTAGCAGGTCAAATGAAGAAAAACTTTTAGCGAATAAGAAACATAAGGTATTTTCTTAACCTGATAAAGTGGCTGGTTAACAATCTACAGCAATTATCATTTTGAATGATGAAATGTTATAATTATTCCCTTTAAAATCAGGGCTAAGGCAACGATGGTACACTCAATAATGCTTCAACACTGTGTTGAATTTCCTAGCTAGTGTAGTTGGAGAAATACTGGAAAAGAAGAAGCAATACTATCATTATTAATATGTAACATAGTAGTTTGTGTAGAAAATAAAAAAGAATCTACAAAGTGTCAGGAATAATAAGACAAGTACACAAAAGTAAATCACCTTTCTATGTGCCAGCAGCAGCAACAAGAAAAACATAGTTTCATATAATTTAAAACAGTTTTAATCTTAAACAACAAATACAAGATAGCTAACAATAAATCTAAGATTTGCAACACTTGTAGGAAGAAAATTTTTAAACTTTACTGAAAGATATTAGAGAAGATTTAATTCAATGTATAAACATATGATACTCTTGAATAGGAAGATTTAATTTTACAAATATGTTAATTCTCTCCATACTGATTTAGAGGTTTAAAACAATTCCAAAAAAAATTCCAACTAGGTTTTGAGTTTCCAGGGGAATCTGAAAAATTAATATGTAAGAGCAAAGGCCTAAGAATAGCTAATACACAGAAGAACGAGGAGGAGAAGGAAAGAGGAGGAAGAGGAAGAAAGAGGAAGAGAGAGAAAAAGTATACTTGCTCTGGTAGATATAAAGACTTATGATAAGGATATAGGTATTGACAGCGTCATGTTGATGCTCGGATTGAATGTCAAAACAGGGAAGAGAGCTCAAAAACAGATGACATCTATTTCTATGGAAACGGAATTTAAGACAGAGAAAGAATAACAAATTACTGGGTAAAGAAGAGACAGTTTTCTTGCCATACACAACAGTTAAATCCTGAGAAATTAACAACTTGAGTGTGAAAGGCAAATCTTTGAGACTTTTAGAGGCTTATGTGTATTCAGGCTCTGTGTAGTGAAGGATTTTTTAAACAAGATATAACCCATGCAAATCTAAAAGATAAATTTAGCTGTGTTAAACTTAAGAATTTCCTTTCATCTAAGGACATTAGAAAGATAGTAAAAGACATGTCGCCAACTGAAAGAGTATATTTGTAACATTTATAACTGATAAAAATATTATCCAGAATATATAAAGAAGAAACTAGAGTAATACATGATTTTTTTTTCTTTTTTGATGGAGTCTTGCTCTGTCGTCCAGGCTGGAGTGCGGTGGCACAACCTCCGCTCACCACAACCTCCGCCTCCTAGGTTCAAGCAGTTCTCCTTGCCTCACCCCTCTGAGTAACTGGGATTACAGGCTCCTGCCACCACACCTGGCTAATTTTTTTATTTTTTAGTAGAGACAAGGTTTCACTATGTTGGCCAGGCTGATCTTGAATGCCTGACCTCAGATGATCCACCCACCTCAACCTCCAAAAATGCTGGGATTACAGGCATGAGCTGCTGTGCTCAGCCTGTGCGCAGTACATGATTTGAGACGCCAGGCACTCATCCTCCACACAAGAAAGGATAAAGACAATGAAAGAGAGCTAAGGTTTGACTGGAGGTCGAAGGGAGAGTGCTGGAGTGTAGTGTGGAGTAGACAGACACTTCTGAAGCCTTGTCTCCCCTGCCCAGATTAGGCTGGCATGGAGTCTAGAGGGACTTCCTGATGCGGGGGAAGGAAAGCAGAAGAGCCCAACCAGCCCCCATTACCACTGTGAACACTAACAGCTTTTACTACAGAAGAATCCCATAGTCCTTGCAAGCCCTGAGCCCAGTTTGGAGAGCTGCCAGGAACTCACACAGTTGCATTGCTCCAGATTAGAAGTGCAAAGTGGCACTCCCCACCTCCCATCCACTCCCTGTGAAGCTACTTTAGCATGGCACCACCTCTTGAGTGCATTCTACTCTGGCAGCCAGTGGCCACTGGACTTTTCTAGCCCTGAGGCTTTGTCTTCATTCCACCAAACCCATCCAGGTGGATGAACACCACAACTCCAGATGTGCAGATCCTGGCCCTAGGATCAGCTTGACTCTAGTCCTTCACAGCAGGGAAACTGATCTCTGTGACCTCCACTTCCAGCAAGAGAAACAGTCTGGAATTCCCACCCAAGGCAAACTGGCCCTTGAGCCAGTCAAACTTCTATATGCCATCCCCCAAGCAGGCAAGGTCCTCAAGCCACTGAGCAGCTGACATGTCCCCAGGCTGGCAGGATGTCTACATGCCCATACCCAGAGCCTGATAAATAGCACAGGCAGTTCCTGGCCTGCCCAAAGGCCCTGTGCCCACAAGCAGGGCCTGAGTAACAGTCTTATAGGTTGCCCCTGGCAGGCACATCCCCAGGCAGACACACCCCCAGGCCAATTGAGCAGACTGGCACCTGTGTTCTGATTCTGAGAAACATCTTCATGGACCATACCTGGTAGACGCCTCCAGTCTGGCTGAGAAACCACATGCCTGTGCCCCCAGTCAGAATAACATCACTCTGGCCCCAACCCCAGCAAGCTGACCCAAGTTGGCTGACACACTGTGTACATGCACACACCCACAACCTGGGAAACAGCCCAGTGAGCCCACACCTGGCAAAGTTAAACTGCCAACACAAATCCTCATAGCCTAGGCCACTGAGACACTCATAAACATCACTGGTGTGGATTATAGCTGAAGAAAATACACATAAACAACACTATTGTACCCACCTAGAACCAAAGCCAATGCACTCCACAAAATTGACACCCAAGACCTACCCATATGAATAAGTCTTTTTCTACAAAGTCCACTCCATAAAATTGGAAGAGGTGAATTTTCCACCAGATGCATAGATATCAATGTAGGTATACATCAAACATGAAAAAGCAAAGAAACATGACACCTCCAAAAGAACAAAATAATTCTCCAGTAACAGACCCTAATCATAAGGAGATATACAAAATTCCAGAAATAAAATTCAAAATATAAATCTTAAGGAAACACAGTGAGATAAAAGTGAACACAGACAATTCTAGAAAACTAGGAAAACAATTCATTATTTAATAGAGAAGTTCAACAAAGACACAGAAATAATAACAAAGAACCAAACAGAAATTCTAGAGCCAAAAGAACACAGTGAATGAATTAAGAAATACAATCAAGAGCTTCAACACACTATTCCAAGCAGAAGAAAGAATTTCTGAACTTCAAAACAGGCTTTAAAAAATATCACAGGCAGACAAAAAATAATAAAAAGTAAAAAGGAATGAAGAAAATCCATAGGATTTATGGGACATCAGTAGGTAAACAGATATTCACCTTACAGTGTTCCAGAAGAAGAGATTGGAAAAGGTATATAAAACATATTTAATAAAATAATAACTGAAAAATTACCAAGTCTTGAGAGAGAGATGGACATCCAGATTCAGGATGCCCAAAGAACCCCAAACAGATTCAACCCAAACAAGTCCTCTCCAAGGAACATTATATTCAAATTGGTAAAACATAAAGACATAGAAAGAATTCTAAAAAGAGCAAAAGTGTCAAATTATATATAAGGAAATAACATTAGATTAACAGTGGATTTCTTGGCAGAAACCTTACAGGCCAGGAAAGAGGGGGATAATATATTCAAAGTACTGAATGAAAAGAAAAAAACCTGCCAACTTAGAATATTATACCCAGCAAAGCTATTCTTCAGACATGAAGAATAAATAATATCTTTCAAAACAATTAAAAACTAAAGGGATTATTCACCACTAGACTAACCTTACAAGAAATGCTCAAGGGAGTCTTACATCTGGAAGTGGAAAATTGTTAACTACCATTATAAAAACATGCAAAACTATAAAACTCACTGGTAGAGCCAATAAACAAAGGAGAAAGAAAAAAAGGGATTAAAACCTTATCACTACAGAGAACTGCTCAACCACAAAAGTAAACAATAAGAGAAGAAGAAACAAATGGTGTACAAACAACCAGAAAAAATTTGATAAAATGACAGGAGCAAGTCCTTGTGTATCAATAATAACCTTGACTATAAATAGATTCAATTTCCCATTTAAGAATGGAAAGTCAGTTATAGACTGGCTGAATGCTTAAAAAAAAAAAAAAAAGCCCAGAAAACAAAAACAACAAAAAAGACAAGACCCAAGTCTATGCTGCTTACAAGAAACTCACCTTATCTGTAAAGACACACATAAACTGAAAGTGAAGGAATTGCAAAAGATATTTCACACAATCAGAAACCAAAACCAAGCAGTAATAGCTATATTTATGTCAGACAAAACCAACTTCAAGTCAAAAGCTGGAAAATGAGATAATTAAGTATATTAATAATAAAGGAATCAATTCAGCAAAAGAATAAAACAATTATAGATGCACCCAACATGGAAGCACCTAGATATTTAAAACAAGGGGAGAGATAAAACTCGATACAATAATAGTTGACAACTTCAGCACTTCACTCTCAGCATTGGACAGATCATCTAGACAGAAAAATCAACAAAGAAATATCAGACATTTACAGAACATTTCATCCAATAGCTGCAGACACACATACTTTTCATGAGCACATGGAACATTTTGCAGGATTCACCATATGTTTGGACATGAAAGAAGTCTCAAAAAGTTTTTAAAAATCAAAATTACATCAAGTATCTTATCAGACTATGATAGAATAAAACCAGAAATCAATACAAAAAACCATTCAAAACTGTATAAATGCCTGGAAATTAAAAAAAAAAAAATGCACCTGAATGACCGATAGGTGAAGAAAGAAAGTAATAATGAAATTAAGAATCCCTTGAAACAAATGAAAATAGAAATACAACATAAAAAATTCTATAGCACACAGCAAAAGCAGTATTAAGAGGCAAGTTTATAGCAATAAATGCCTACATTTAAAAATTAGAAAGATTTCAAATAACCTAAAGATCCCTCTCAAGGAATAAGAAAAGCAAGAACAAATCAAACTCAAAATCAGTAGAAGGAAAGAAATAATAAAGATCAAAGTAGAAATAAACACCATTGAGACTAAAAAAATACAAAAGATCAATGAATAAAAAATTGTTGTTTTTTTTAAGTTAAACGAGATTGAGAAATCATTATCTAAACTAAGGAAAAAAGAGAGAAACCCCAACTAAATAAAATTAGAAACAAGAAAGGGGAATACAAAAGATCATTAGAGACTACTATGAACAACTACGTATCAATACATTTGAAAACCTAGAGGAAATGGATAAATTCCTAGAAGCAAACAACCTACTAAGTCTGAACCAAGAATAAGTAGAAAACCTGAACACAGCAATAACAAGTAACAAGATTAAATAAAAAGTCTCCCAACAGAAACAAGTCTAGGACCAGATGGCTTCACCACTGAATTCTGCCCAACCTTTAAAGAAGAATTAATACCAATTCTTCTCAAACTATTCTTAAAAATTGAAAATAAAAGAACCATTTCTAACTTATTCTATGAGGCCAGCCTACCCCTGATACCAAAATCAGACAAATACATTACATAAAAAGGAAAATACAGGCCAATATCCCTGATGAACATAGATGTAAAAATAATTTAAAAAAAGACTAGCAAATGGAATCCAACAGTACATCAGAAAGATAATACACCATGAACAAATGGTATTTATCCCAAGAATGCAAGGATGGTTTAACATACACAAATCAATAAATGCGATAAATCACATCAACAGAATGAAGGACAAAACCCACACGATCATCTCAATGGATGCAAAAAAGAATTTGATAATATTTAATATCCCTTCATGATAAAAACTCTCAATAAATTTGGAATAGAAGGAAAGTTCCTGGACACAATAAAGGCCCTACATGACAAACCCATAGCAAACACCATACTGAATGGGGTAATGCTGAAAGCTTTTTCCTCTAGGAACTGGAACAAGGCAAGGATGGCCACAATCACAACTCTTTGTTTTTGTTCTTTTTCTTTTCTTTTTTTTTCTTGAGACAGAGTCTTACTCTGTCACCCAGGCTGGAATGCAGTGGTGTGATCTTGGCTCACTGCAATCTCCACTTCCCAGGTTCAAGTGATTCTCATGTCTCAGCATCCCGAATAGCTGGGATTACAGGGGTGTACCACCAAACCTGGCTAATTTTTTAATTTTTAGTAGAGACAGGGTTTTGCTATGTTGGCCAGGCTGGTCTTGAACTCCTGGCCCCAAGCCACCTGCCTGCCTTGGCATCTCAAACGCCTGGTATCACAGGCATGAGCCACTGCATCTGATCTCTTTTTCCTTTTTACTTTTTCACCTTTATTTCCACAGGTGTTGATACAACCCTTTCAACATAGTACTGGAAGTCCTAGCCAGAGCAATTGGTCAAGAGAAAGAAATAAAGATAATCCAAATTGTAAGAGAAAATCAAATTGTCCCTGCTTGCAGGTGACAGATCTAATATATATATATATATATAAAAACCTGAAAACTCTACCAAGACCTCTTAGAACTGATAAATGAATTCAGTAAAGTTGCAAGATACAAAATCAACATACAAAACTCAGTAGTATTTCTCTACACTAATTACAAACTAGCTGAAAAAGAAATCAAGACAGCAATCCCATTTACTATAGCTATAAAAAATAAAATACCTGAAAATAAATTTAACCAAGGAGGTGAAAGACCTCTACAAGGAAACCTATAAAACACTGATGAAAGAAATTGAAAAGATTACAAACAAATGGAAAGATATCCCATACTCATGGATAGAAATAATTAGCATCATTAACATGATCATATGACCCAAAGCCACCTAAAGATCCAATAAAATCCCCACCAAATTACCAATGAAATTCTTCACAGAAAGAAAAAAAAAAACTATCTTAAAATTTGTATAGAACTCAAAAGACCCCAAATAGCCAAAGCAATTTTAAGCAAAAAGAACAGAGCTAGAGGCATCACCCTGCCAGACCTCAAAATATGCTACAAAGCTCTAGTATGTTTAATGAAAACAGCATGGTACTGGCGTAAAAACAGACACATAGGCCAATGGAACAGAATAGAGCATCCGGAAATTAATTCATGTGTCTATAGACAAATGTTTTTTGACAAAGTTGCCAAGAATACACAATGGTGTAAAGACAGTTTCTTCAATAAATGGTGCTGGGAAAACTGGATATCCACATGCGGAAGAATGAAACTAGACTCCTGCCTCTTGCCTTACATAAAAATCAACTCAAAATGCTTAAAGACCTAAATATGACACCCAAAACTACAAAACTACTATAAGAAAACATAGGGGAAACATTTCAGGATACTGGTCTGGGAAACAATTTTATAAATACAACCTCAAGAACACAGGCAACAAAAGCAAAAATAAACAAATTGGATTATAACAAACCAAATGGCTTCTGTACAGCAAAGGAAACAATCAACAGAGTGAAAAGACAACCTACAGAATGGGAGAAAGTATTTACAAACTATTCACCTGACAAGGGATTATATCCAGAATATAAAAGGAACTTAAATAACTCAACAGCAAAAAATGCCCAGTCTGATTAGAAAATGGGCAAATGATCTGTGCAGATATTTCTCAAAATAAAGACATATAAATGGTCAATAAATGTAAGAAAAAATGCTCAGCATCATTTAATCATTAGGGAAATGAAAATCAAAATCACAATGAGGTACCACCTCATCCCAGTTAGAATAACTGTTATCAAAAAGACAAAAACAAAACAAAAAACAAACAAACAAAAAAAACCCCAAATACTGGTGAGGATGTGGAGAAAAGGGAATGCTTTATTTTTATTTACGTATTTTTTTTTTGAGGTGGAGTCTTGCTCCGTCACCCAGGCTGGAGTTCAGTGATGCAATCTCGGCTCATTGAAACCTCTGCCTTCCGGGTTCAAGCAATTCTCTTGCTCAGCCTCCTGAGTAGCTGGGACTACAGGTGCGTGCCACCATGCCTGGCTAATTTTTTGTATTTTTAGTGGAGATGGAGTTTTACCATGTTAGCCAGGATGGTCTTGATCTCCTGACCTCGTGATCCGCCCACCTTGGCATCCCAAAGTGCTGGAATTACAGGTGTGAGCCACTGTGCCTGGCCAAGGGAATTCTTATACACTGTTGGTGGGAATGTAAACTAGTACAGCTACTATGGAGAACAGTATGGAAATTTTTCACAAAACTGCAGATAAAACTACAATATGATTCAGCAATCCCACAACTGGTCATTTATCCAAAGGATAGGACATTGGTTTATCAGAGACATCTGCCACCACCACCCTCCCCACTGCCCATATTTATTGCAGCACTATTAACAATAGCCAAGATATAGAATCTACCTAGGTGTCCATCAACAGATGAGTGGATAAACAAAATGTGATAAATATACACCATAGAATACTACTCAGTCATAAAAAATGAAATCTTGTCATTCATGGCAATATGAATGGAACTGGGGGACATTATGTTAAGTGAAATAATAAGCCAGGAACAGAAAGTTAAATACTACAAGTTCTCACTCATCTGTGCAAGCTAAAAATTGATCTCATAGAAGTAAAAAGTAGAACAGAGGATACTAGAGACTGGCAAGGGTTGGGGGAAGAGAGGGTTAGGGAAAGATTTGTTAAAGGACACAAACTTACAGTTAGGTAGGAGGAATAGGTTCTAGGGTTCTATACCACTATGGATGAACATAATTAGCAATAATGCATAGTTTCAAATAGCTAGAAGTAGGGTATTGAATATTCCCAACACAAAGAAATGATGAACATTTGAGATGATGGACATGCTGATTACCCTAATCAGATCACTATACATTATGTGTATCAAAATATCACTATGTATGCCATAAATATGTACAGTTATTATATGTCAATTAAAAAATTGAAATTAAAAAAGGAAGAAACTAACAACCCTGATGAAAAAACTGCCAAAACACTTAAGCAAGCATTTCACAGAAAAGAGAATACAAATGGCAAATATGCATGTGAAAAGATGCTTAACCACTTTAGTAATCAAGGACATGAAAATTAAGGCCACAATGAGATTAAAAATGTTATATTCACTAATTGGTAAAAAGTAAGAAATATGAAAATACAAAATTGGTATAATAACACCAAATATTAGTGAAGATGTAAATTGACAGGACATTTTTGACGCTGCAGATGGGAGTGTAAATTGATACACTTTAAAAAATAATTGAGAAGGATGTGGAGAAATAGGAACACTTTTACACTGTTGGTGGGATTGTAAACTAGTTCAACCATTATGGAAAACAGTATGGCGATTCCTCAAGGATCTAGAACTAGACGTACCATATGACCCAGCCATCCCATTACTGGGTATATACCCAAAGGATTATAAATCATGCTGCTATAAAGACACATGCACACGTATGTTTATTGCAGCACTATTCACAATAGCAAAGACTTGGAATCAACCCAAATGTCCATCAGTGACAGACTGGATTAAGAAAATGTGGCACATATACACCATGGAATACTATGCAGTCATAAAAAAGGATGAGTTTGTGTCCTTTGTAGGGACATGGATGCAGCTGGAAACCATCATTCTTAGCAAACTATCACAAGAACAGAAAACCAAACACCGCATGTTCTCACTCATAGGTGGGAACTGAACAATGAGATCACTTGGACTCGGGAAGGGGAACATCACACACCGGGGCCTATCATGGGGAGGGGGGAGG